>NC_060122.1:684745179-685048210 GCF_021461395.2 Schistocerca americana
CTATTATTGATAACTACAGATTCTGTGAGCAAATTCAGTACACTATGTTTAATCCCGAGGGTACATCTAATCTACACAAAATTCTTTCCTCTGCTGGGCCTATCCGTAAACTACCTCGATTAACAACCATTGTCTGCTGGATTCATTAGACGTAGAGCGTTTCTACTGTGATAATTGATTCGATTCGATTCCACGATTCACTGTAAGTTCTAACAATCCATCTTTCCCGAATCATTTTCACTAACTCACTGAATACTCTTGAAAACAATTTTGTTCAGTATTTCCCGGCTTCATTTGCCATCTCTTCATCTCTGTATGTGTGACTACGGAATCACCCAAATGCTCCAGGTGCATTCGTACCTCAATTATGCTTGCACGCGTCCTACAACTGGCGCTAATATAAACTTAGCTGTTTTATAGCTAAGGAGAATATGTATGTTTTCGATCATTCTAACATTGGGTATTGCGTTTGTATTTTACGTGCCCGCTTCGTCTATAGTGCTTCAGATTTTGATGCCCATCCAGGGATATCTCTAGACATGTTGTACACTTCTTCTGGTTGTTACGTTTAAATTTATTTTCGTATTTCTTTCTAGGTTCACTTTCAGCAGGAGTAATGTAATTTTCTGAGGTGCTAACGACACATTGACAGTTTGACATCACCCTTCAAGTGTATGTATCGCAGGATTAAATTTACCTTCTATTATTCTTCTCGGCTCAGTGCTTACGAAGCACATCAAGTCGTCTTCACGTGCTATCAATCCGTATACGTTCCTTCCGTCATGAAACATGTGTGGGCTAAAATGCTGCACCCCAAAACAATGGTGCACAAACTGACAGGCCCGCCGGAATGGCCGAGCGGTTCTAGGCGCTACAGTCTGGCACCGTGTGACCGCTACGTTCACAGGTTCGAATCCTGCCTCGGGAATGGATGTGTGTAATTTCCTTAGGTTAGTTAGGTTTAGGTAGTTCTAAGATCTAGGGGACTGATGACCTCAGGAGTTAAGTCCCATTGTCCTCTGAGCCATTTTGAACAAACTGATAGCTGCGGACGACCTTTCGTTTGATCTTCATCATTTCCTTTTCTGGGCATCTTACATATGCGTATCTTCCACGGAAATAATCTCTCAGGCAGTTATACAACGCCTCTCGTCACTCCAAATCATCGACGGAGTGTAAGTGGAAAGGGCGTCTGTCGCTTTAAGAATTTAACGATTTTTATTATTCCACCGTTAGTGTTAGGCTATAAATATTATTGGTCTCGTTCATTTTTCCGTAAAGTGAGGTAAATAATTTATCGTATCTCATTTCAGAAACATATTAATTCGTGAAATTTTTATATTTTCGTGGCCATTGAGCGTTATCAAAACAGTGTTTAACGACGTGTTGTAACACGCCTACGCTCTTGCCACGAGCTGCGTGCAAACAACCCGCCACCTGTCATCGGTGATTTCAGCCTGTCATTTTGTGGTGCAAATTAATTATGGTAACACTGGCAGCTGCTGTTTTCCCTGCGTGCGCCTTTTACATGAATGTTCATGGTGGAAACAAAAGCGGTACAACTAACACGTGTACGCATGTAGGCTGTCTCCATCATTGTGTCAAAATTGAAGCGTTTGCACCGGGTCAGCACATTAGCCACGACACGTGGCATCATCCCATTGGTTACTGTGCCAGCTGCAGACAACTTCAGTAACCAGTGTGTGTACGTAGTATGCGGGTAGTAGCGCAACTAGAGTAACTGATGCAAAGAACAAATTTCGGTCTAGGGTATCGTAGTATATCCTTCGTTGGTGGATAGATTTACACGATGTTTCCTCGCTGAGTGGGAGTTGGCCTTTTTACGATTAGATTTGTGGACCACAAACAATTTTAATTAGCTCTGTGTACACACTAAAAATCATTTAATCGAAGTGTCTGTTTCCAATGATTGTTCAACAATCGTGTATTCAAACAATAAAGGATGTTTTCAATTCAGTGCAGTTCCTTACTTTACATTATATTGAGAGTGAAGTACCAAGCGTCGATGCTCTGCAGGTCTTCCTGCGTTGCGTAACAGTCCCTAGCGTTGCGAACTCTCTATACAGCAAACAACTGCATCTTCGTTAAAAAGGACATGCTGTTTTATATTTGCTAGTATTTCTTCAGTCCAATCAAAAGTTGGTGCGTTTTTCCACACACTCGTACTTGGTCACTAGGTGACATTTCGGAATTGAATCGAGCATCTTTCTGAAGTCAAAGGACACAGACGGTGTTGACCTTTTACCCAGTAACTAATAACTGCCATCTTCTGGGTTTCGTGGATGAACAGAGTAAGATGGGTTCCACGAGATAGTTGTTTGCAGATATTATGTTGAATTACACGGAGGAGGTTTTGAAGGTTGTGGGATTCCCGAAAGGTCGTAGTAAGTGACCATAAAAATTCCACAACATGTCGATGTCACGTATAGAGGCCTTTAGTTATGTGCATCACTTCGGCAGTTCTAATAGGAAACGGAAGTTTCACTCACTTCGGAACATATATTCCCTCCCGCGTCTATTAACAGAAGAGGAATAATTCCTTCACGTATTTCCCATATGTGTAACTGCCCTCCCTCCGTAGAGTGATTTTGGTTGAATTTCTATACCGCGAGAGATCTTGATTGTGTTGCAAGGCAGTTACACCCATGATAAACTTATTCAAGGAGATAGGTTCCTTGCATCGTTTCCATTTTGCCTTTATTTTGCGTACTACGACGTTTCGAGTGGCAGCCATTCTCAGGTAAAATGTTTACAACCTTAATTGTACCGATTTGGGATACAGTCAGTTTCATGGGCAGTCCGTGGTTGCCGGGGCTCGAGAACTGTAGGCAATATTTTCGGCGGAGTGCAAACACTAGTACACAGCCACGCCATTTGCTGTTGACAGGGAGCACTGAACTGTGTGCAACGAAATCTCGTGCAAGCTTTGGCTACGTTTTAATCTCTGGCGATCGCCTCTTGTTCTCGGAGCAGCTTCGTAACACGGCTTGTAAACAACAGAACGTGTTTCTAATTTCGCACAACCTTTTCAGTACATACCAGCTTTACTTAAAATCTACAATACTCTTGAATTTTTCTATTCACACTCAGGATTTTCATTGTCGAAGGTTGCTCAGGAAATATGAAATCTGTTTCTTGTCGTACTTACTAAGCAGAAACTCTTCCTACGTTTTTTTTCTTTTCTATTTTTTTTTAACATTCCTACTGACAACCGTTGTCAGCGATGCCTAGAAGGCCTCACTATCACTGATTCACTGCTCTACGTTAAGTTTAAAGCCTGTTTGTATGGTTTGGGAACTTTAAAATGGCAATCGGCTGCAAGCCTAAGCAACTACGGATGAAGGCAGCCACAGAGAGTGGAGCGATTTGGGGATCAAGCCTTGACAGGTCTGCCAGCGTAAACTCGAGCTCTGTGGGTGGTGCAGTTGACAGTCACAGCGCTGGCGGCTGCTATCGACACGACAAACATGCTCTTTCCTATTAGAGCGTTGCGGACCACACCAATGAGACGGAAGTAGCAAAAAAGCTCACTAAAAGTTCTCCGCGCCATCGTTAGCAGCCTTCCTTGAAATAAGGAAGGAAGGAAGGAAGATTGGGTTTAACGTCCCGTCGACGTAGAGGTCATTAGAGACGGAACACTGGCTCGGATTTTGTCAAGGATGGTGAAGGGAATCGGCCATTCCCTTTCAAAGGAACCATCCCGGCAGCTGCGTGGAGTGATATAAGGAAATGACGGAAAATCTAAATTTGGGTGGCCGGACGGGAGTTTGAACCGTCGTCCTCCAGAATGCGAGTCCAGTGTTGTCTTGAAATAGACCGACACACGGATACGAGAGGAATTCTACGCCAGGCTACTTTCTAGTGAGCGCCTAGTCCATAGCTAGTAGCGAGAAAAGTACCGTGTGCGGCGCCAAAAGAGAGACAATCAGTTAGGCTCTTCAAGTTAAGCTGCAAGTCCCTACATACGATAGTGAACTTAAGTCTCTGAACAGTGAAAAAAGACAGAGTTTGTATTAAGCAGTGCTACGAGTTGGATATCAACAACAGTCTGTTTCAGCAAAACTATTAGACTGGTTCTATCAATGTGCATAAATGCATCTAGGCTCTGACCCACACGTCACAACACTGTGCGAGGGCAGAACTGACTTATGGTAATACGGATGGCCGATCATTTCTGGTATATTTGGAGTCGAAACCCATGATAGACCGGGATTTGTGTTTTCAGTACTTTCAAAATAATAAATGAAGGAGTAATGCACAACAAAGAAAAGTTTAGTTTGGCAGTGTCTTAACGAAGTACTACAGATCTGGCATCTGCTTGTCATGTACGCAACCATAGTTCGAAACACCCCCTATTACCCCTACCTCCGCCTGGAACTATCACTTTTAATTATCCTCACAGTAACTACGAAATTATAGGGCTGTAGCCTGCCGAGCCTCTTGCCCTAATCCCAGATTGTAGCTGATAAGTTGTAATCTACCCTTCCTCCCACTCTCCAAACGGTAAATCTTTTTATGTGCCCTAGTCCGGGATCGTGGCAGAGTCTATATGGTTATGAACAGATTGGGCACGCTTAGTTCAAGGCGTGGCCGGATGTTCTTCCTGTCGCCACACCGTTACCATCAGGGAAGGAGTATGTGCACTCCAGATACCTGCTAGCACAATGTGTGATCAAACGTATCTGGACACCCCCAAAAAGATACGTTTTTCATATTAGGTGCATTGTGCTGCCACCTGCTGCCAGGTACTCCGTATCAGCGACCTCAGAAGTCATTAGACATAGTGAG
This sequence comes from Schistocerca americana, assembly GCF_021461395.2. Classification (NCBI taxonomy): domain Eukaryota; kingdom Metazoa; phylum Arthropoda; class Insecta; order Orthoptera; family Acrididae; genus Schistocerca; species Schistocerca americana. Next base: position 684,749,989 of record NC_060122.1, read on the forward strand.
AGAGCAGAACTCACGGACTTCGAACGTAGTCAGGTGATTGGGTGTCACGACTGTAAGCGAGATTTCCACACTCTTAAAAATCCCTAGGTCCACTGTTTCCGATGTGATAGTGAATTGGAAACTTGAAGGGTCACGTACAGCACAAAAGCGTACAGGCCGACCTCGTCTGTTGACTGACAGAGACCGCCTACAGTTGAAGAGACTCATAATGTTTAATAGGCAGGCATCTATCCGGATCATCACAAAGGACTTTCAAGCTGCATCAGTATCCACTGCAAGTATATGACAGTTAGGCGGGTGGTGAGAAAACTTGGATTTCTTGGTCGAGCGGCTGCTCATAAGCCGCGCATCACGCCGGTAAATGCCAAACGACTCCTTCCTTGGTGTAAAGTGCGTAAACACTGAACGATTGAACGGTCGAAAAACGTTACGTAGAGTGACGAATCACGGTACACAATGTAGCGATCCGATGGCAGGGTTTGAGTATGGCGAATGCCCGGTGAACGTCATCTGCCGGCGTGTATAGTAGCAACAGTAAAATTCGGAGGCGGTGGTATTATGGTGTGGTCGTGTTTCTCACGGAGGGATCTTGCACCTCTTTCTTTTTTGCGTGGCACTGTACTATCACAGCACAGGCCTACATTGATGTTTGAAGCACCTTCTTGCTTCACACTGTAGAAGAGCAACTCGGAGATGGCGTCTTTCAACACGATTGAGAATCTGCTGATAATTCACGGCGTGCGGCGGAGTGGTTACAAGACAATAACGTCTCTGTAATGGACTGGCCTGCAAAGAGTCCTGACCTGAATCATACAGAACACTTTTGGGATGTTTTCGAACGCCGATTTCGTGCCAGGCCTCACCGACCAACATCAATACCTCTCCTCAGTGCAGCACTCCGTGAAGAATGGGCTGCCATTCCCAAAGAAACCTTCCAGCACCTGACTGAACGTATGCCTGCGAAAGTGGAAGGTGTCATCAAGGCTAAGGGTGGGCCAACACCGTACTGAATTCCAGCATTAGCGATGGAAGGCACCACGAACTTTTAAGTCATTTTCAGCCAGGTGTCCAGATACTTTTGATCACATAGTATATGTTATTCATGTGACAGTGTGCATAAATTTTCTAAATATTTGAGAATGGTTTACCTGAGTCAGCACTTGGGTATCAGCACGGATTCAACTAGTGGGATGTGGAAAACCGTCTAAAATACACATCCAGGCAGACAGGCACACCGACCCTCGTCGTTAATCCAGGGCTGGCGCACCTCTCCTACCGGGAAGCGGTGCTTTAAGAAACATGCCTCTCGGGGTGGGTCTACCCTAATACCATAATGCGATCAGGAAATTCATACATGTCACAAAATGTTTTCTGAAATTTTACGTCCCTATGGGTCCAGAGTCAGTGGGTCAATAAATACACACGATTACGATATTTTAACCATCTTTATCACTTAATCTCATCCAAATTATTTCATATTCGACTTCAATACTAATCTCACTAGTTATGAAGGTATTATTTACCATTTACGGCTATAGAAAAGCTTTCGCCGCATCCATCAATTTTCTATGGAATTTATAATTGTACTGTATAGATATTAATGAGCGATGCCCGAAAAAGTTATTGAGTTATGTGTAGCATCTGTGTTGAATGCGGAAGCGAGAGATAGGGAGTTGAAGTTAGTGATGGGAACGAGAAAGATGATACGCGCCTTACATGTAAACAGCTGCCGTAAAGGCACGAGAGAGGGAATTCTGACATTGCGGTTAATAATGAAAGCGAGACTAAAGAAAAATCAATACACGTTCGTAGTTGTAGACACGGAAAAAGCGTTCGACAATGTGAAATAGTGCAAGATGTTCGAAATTCTGAGAAAAGTAGGGGTAAGCTGTAGGGAAAGACGGGTCATACGCAATATGTACAACAGCCAAGAGAGAATAATAAGAGTGGACGTCCAAGACCGAAGTGCTCGTATTGAAAACGGTGTAAGCTAAGGGTGTAGACTTTCGCCCCTAATGTTCAATCTGTACATCGAGGAAGCATTGATGGAAATAAAGGAAAGGTTCAGGAGTGAAATTAAAATTCAAGGTGAAAGGATATCAATGATACGAATCGCTGTTGACATTGCTATCCTGAGTGAAAGTGAAGAAGAATTACATGATCTGCTGAACGGAATGAACAGACTAATGAGTACAGAGTATTGATTGAAAGTAAATCGAAGAAAGACGAAGGTAATGACAGGTAACAGAAATGAGAACAGCGCGAAAGTTAATATCAGGATTGATGGTCACGAAGTAAATGAAGTCAAGGAATTCAGTTACCTAGGCAGTAAAAACCAATGACGGACGGAACAAGTAGCACATCAAAATCATACTATCAACGGCAAAAAGGGCATTCCTGGCCAAGAGATGTCTACTAATATCAAATATCAGCCTTAATTTGAGGAAGAAATTTCTGAGAATGTACGTCAGGAGTACAGCATTGTATGATAGTGAAACATGGACTGTAGGAAAACCGGAACATAAGAGAATCGAAGCATTTGGAATGTGGTGCTACAGACGAATGTTGAAAATTAGGGGGACTTGTAAGGTAAGGAATGAGTAGGTTCCGCGCAGAATCGGAGAGGAAAGGAATGCGTGGAAAAAATGATAAGGAGAAGGGACAGGATGATAGGACGTCTCTTAAGACATGAGGGAATGACTTCCATGGCACCAGAGGGAGCTGTAGAGGGCAAAACCTGTAGAGGAAGACATAGACAGGAAAACAGCAAATAATTGAGGACGTAGGTTGCAAATGCTACTCTGAGATGAAGAGGTTAGCACAGGAGAGGAATTCGCGGTGGGCCGCATCAAACCAATCAGAAGACCGAGGACAAAAAAAAATTGTTGCTTTATGTACAGTAGTGTAACTTTCAATACGTAGTAGAAGAGTAGGGTTTAAGAAAGGATGATAAAAATAGCACACAGTGAGTTATCTGTAGGGGAACTCGGATTTGAAATAAAATGTCTGGTATTGTGTAAAACCTCACTACTTCGAGGAAGAAGACGTGTATGTACCATGTGTTGTAACACAGATTTATACAGAAATCATCCTTTTTCTTTCGTTTTTTTAATAACAATGCGACTCAACTTCTGAGGTCATCAGTCGCTTAGAACTTAGAACTAATTAAACCTAACTAACCTAAGGACATCACACATATCCATCCCCGAGGCAGGATTCGAACCTGCGACCGTAGCGGTCGCTCGGTTCCAGACTGTAGCGCCCAGAATCGCACGGCCACTCCGGCCGGCAGAAATCATTCTGAACTCGAATTCTACTGGATTGTTTTCTGTTTATATAACAGCGTCCTTCATTGTCTGCAGAAAATAAGTTTTCTTTCCAACAGTCTTGTGGCTGGTTGGTTTGATGCGCCAAACCAAGATTTCTTATTCTGTGCATACGTCTTCATCTCAGTACATGCATCCTACGACTTCAGTTGTTTGTTGGATGCACTCTAATCTCTGTCTTTGCCTACATGTTTTGCCATCTGCAACTTGCTTTGGTACCATGGATGTTATTCCTTGATGTCTTAACCCAATTTATGAATCTGTCCCTGCGTCTTTCTTAGTTTCTTCCATGCAATGCTGTGCTCCATATGTACCATTTCAGAAATTTCCTCTTCAAACTAAGATCTATGTTTCACACTTCGAGACTTCATTTGGCAAAAATATTTGTCGACCGCAATGCCAGATTACAGCAGGTATGTTCAATAACAGCCGGTATTTGTAACGTACTGAAAATACGGTTACGAATAACATAGTTGGACAACACTTCTACGGCCACAAGTAGGTAGCAGTACCGCAAGAAACGCGTTATCACACATTGTAAGGTGGCCGATGTTTTCATTGTGTTAACAAAACTCTAATACGCACAGAACATCCAATGAAACGAAGAGAGTCATGTAAAAGGAAAAATGGGTTGCCATTAATTGGCTAAAAGATTAGTGATAGCTCGCTATGAAGATTAACGTGAATCACCAGGGGTGTTCATTGCACAAGAATATACATGCAGATTGTACTCGAGTACTTGTCTTGTCACTGCCCCAGTCAGCATAACAGTCTTTCTTACGGATGCTGTTGTGTGAGTGCTTTACTTGATAACAGTGATAGACAAAATAGCTTAGCCTTCTGATAATATTCCGTAAGAAGTCTTTTGTTCAAGAAGTAAAACTAAACTTTAGAAACAGATGAAATTCGTACACCTGCATTTAACTATTCAACTACCGAAACAATTAAATTTATTTTGCTGATTTAGTGGATGAGAAATTAATCCCGGAGAGAAAGAAACTGTCAGTTCTACTATAAATTCTACAAACGTACTAAACTTACACCATAGCGACCAATATAGTTTTCTTTTATTCTGTCAGTTCTGTAAGCTTATGTATATATTTATCAAGTAACATTTTCAGGTCACCTACGCTTTTCTAAAAGGCGCTGCATTGGAGATTGATTCTCTTGTGACAAGTTATGTGGGGTAAGTGTGCTGTGTTCTTGCTGAAAGAAATGTTCCGTTCCGTCCTGTGACCATAGCATTAGCATTGGAAACCACATCGGGAGAGGAAATAATATCGATAATAGGTATATAGCCAAAGTGTTAAAGGACACGTCTTCGAGGCAAAACTGGATGAGTTAGCTACAAGTAATTTACGGATCGCAGATATACTGAACACCTATATCAGACCGCGGGATCGGCAGACGTTTGGGAACAGGCCAAACACGAATTAGTCTGGCCACAAATGAGAGATTTTCACAAAAAAAACCTCTGTTGTATTTATTTAACGTTAATGCTTTTAGCACTTTTGGTTAGTAGAACATCATTAGACAACATTCAGGGCAGTAGCGACACGGGATTCGAAGTAATACCAGCTGGTGTCTGCCGCACCGTGGTCTCATCAAAATGATGGTCTGCTGACCGAAAAGTGTTAACAACACCAACATTAAATGTGACTGAGACTGGTTAATATAATAAAGATATAACAAACCCTGTAGTTCCGTTCACATTATGCTTACTGAATGATAGTGGAAAGGAGACCATCTAGAGAGTAGTAAAAACTAGCTTAACTGAGACGCAAGGAATAAGACAAAGTTGCGCTGAGGCGGAACTAGTATTTCCGCCTCATAACTGTGTCACATTGTACCCTGTGACAGTGATACTGTGCGACCCATTAGTCATTCTAGAAAGTGTAGTATGGTACAGAGAACCTATGGAAAAGGGATGGACACCACTGTGCTTATTTATTTAATTGTTTCATTATTCACACTTTTCCCTTATCCTTATTATGCTGCTAAAAATTATAGAATGAGTGTTTGTTATGATTGTGGGTTCGTCTGAGGAACAGCTGTAGGACAGAGATGCATGCTTTACTTATAATCTGTTGTCAACCTACTGCTGTTTTTTTTATAGTGTCATTTGTAAGCTTACAAAATAGAACATAAATAGTAAACTGACAATAGCCTCTTGTGGGGGAACTGACAAAGGTGCACCTGTAGCAGTAGAGTCTTCGAAGATTCGTAGAATCCACCTCCCACTCCTTCATAGGGAAGAGCAGTGCGACCGCTAGGAGCACTCCGCCATTTTCCATTTTTTGGCATTCCGTATCTCGTCTGGTTAGAAGGTGGACGGAAGCTGTGATGGGCTCCGTCATTTAGTTTCCAAACTTTGACGAGTATGAGGTATGTTATTGCTTTGTTTCAGCAAAATTATAGTCAAGGTTTTGTGCCGACCGTCTTTTGTAGTAATTTTACAATAACTTCAATGGTTAGAACTATTATATTTTGTCAACAGCATGGAGCGCAACAGGGTCTTGTAGCACAAAGTAAATCTTGTGCCTTCAGCACGTTTGGTTTTACTTGAATTCTGTCATTAATTTCTAGCCTTTAATAATCAACGTAAATTAATTTGCCAAGTATCAAACGAAATTTATTTGTAGTGTTGGCCTCACCCACCTTGGTCGATACTACCAAGTAGTCGCCACTCTACAACAAAAGATAGTAGAGATTACAGTACGATTTCTGATAAGGCATTTTGCGTGTGAATTTTTTTATTACTGATCTGCTGCTCATTGTCTCCACCCTGCCACGTGAGTCGTTCTGCAAGGCGACTTGACCACTTGCATCCTAAATTAGGTTGAAGTAGCTACTACTTGAGAATTTTGTATTAAAATTGATAACGTTCCAAATGGATGATTAAATATAAGTGCCACTGATTTCCGACTGCCTATGTGGAATTGGGTGCACAAATCAATGAGCATAGGATGTTGTTGCGGTAATTCAGTCTAGGACTTGCGTGTGTCTCGTGTGATGTTTTGATTATGTTCCACGAACGATCGATTAAGGTGAGTTCCAGCAAACTGCTTTGACTTCCAACATAGTGCTGGCTGCTTAGGCACTGCAAAATGATCGTCCTCGTTGAAATTCATGTTAGGACAAATACGTACATGTGAAGAATTTAGTAGGATGTAATAAATTTTATATGTGCCTAATTTAAGTATATTCTTGTCTGCTTAGCACCATGTCGCAAAGTATGGTATATCATCGCGTGTTCCCGTCAAAATCAAATAGAGCCAGTAACGAGGCTCAGTTGCTATTTAATTCAGAACATTGCCATTAGAATGAGAATGAATGAGGACTGCGCTGGTCATGTGAGAGCTGCAGAAAGAACAGTAGCAATGTAATATTCCTTCCCTGTTCCTGTGTATATTTTAAATTACGAGACCGCTACGTCAGAGATAGCCATCATCAGCGCGAAAGAAGACAATAAGTAAAGGACTGTTTTTAAAATAGTCATGGCTTGCATATCACAATAAATTGCATATGTAACAGAGAATCTTTGGATTCGCAGTCTAATAATTTCAGCCACAAAATCAGTAATGATAGGAATCTTGATTACTTATCCCAATTGATCGATTATAATCAATCATTGAATAATTTTGCTGAAGTCAATTAAAGATAGATCGTGTCTGTTAGACAAATATCGGCTAACTTTTCTGGTAGCTTGAAACCCCCTCCCCCATTCGTTATCCGTTGTGCATAGATAAATAGTTGGTATTTTACTTAACAGTTAAATAATATTTTGAGCCAACCCCTTTTTATGAAATTCTAAGCATTAAATCAAAAAAGGTAGCAAAAATTTAAGGCCTCACTGGAAAGCAAGTTCATACATTCTGGAAGTGATCTCCCCGAGTTCGACGCAAAGAAATGAAGTACAGTCGGAAGTAACTAAATTCAGAGAAGGAAATCAGAAATGAACGGCAATTATTCAATGTACCTGCGTAGCCTATATAACCTGAGAACAGCAGAAGTCGGACCGGACAATGTTCACTTTGTTACACAGCCCTCTGGTATAATAAAATTCAGATGGATCCACAGAGCAACAAAGGTTTCACCTCAGCTGGTATCATATGGTTCAGTTACAACTTGATGTTTTAATAAAAGAAAACAGACCAAAAGAAGAAAATAATGTTTATGGGACACCGACATGGTTCAAGTCTTTCAATTGGAAGCCATTTCGGCACCTTGTGTGTCCTTCAGCCAACAGCACCCCGTTTTCCCAGGACGGCGCCCACCAAATTACTAACCTGGTCCGTCGATGCTTAGCTTCGGTGACCGGGAGATAACCGGTGTTACCAATGTGATAAGGCCATTGGCTGCCAAAAGTATTGAGAAGACCATTATCCTGAAGATGAGCCCTATTTTGGTAGAAATTTATCCAGTCTCGCTCCGCGATAGCGTTAACAGTAGCCGACTTTTAGGCTATAAAGGAAAATGTAAAAGTTCTCGTTAAATTTAAATTGAATTTAGGAGTCTAAAACTACACTCCTGGAAATTGAAATAAGAACACCGTGAATTCATTGTCCCAGGAAGGGGAAACTTAATTGACACATTCCTGGGGTCAGATACATCACATGATCACACTGACAGAACCACAGGCACATAGACACAGGCAACAGAGCATGCACAATGTCGGCACTAGTACAGTGTATATCCACCTTTCGCAGCAATGCAGGCTGCTATTCTCCCATGGAGACGATCGTAGAGATGCTGGATGTAGTCCTGTGGAACGGCTTGCCATGCCATTTCCACCTGGCGCCTCAGTTGGACCAGCGTTCGTGCTGGACGTGCAGACCGCGTGAGACGACGCTTCATCCAGTCCCAAACATGCTCAATGGGGGACAGATCCGGAGATCTTGCTGGCCAGGGTAGTTGACTTACACCTTCTAGAGCACGTTGGGTGGCACGGGATACATGCGGACGTGCATTGTCCTGTTGCAACAGCAAGTTCCCTTGCCGGTCTAGGAATGGTAGAACGATGGGTTCGATGACGGTTTGGATGTACCGTGCACTATTCAGTGTCCCCTCGACGATCACCAGTGGTGTACGGCCAGTGTAGGAGATCGCTCCCCACACCATGATGCCGGGTGTTGGCCCTGTGTGCCTCGGTCGTATGCAGTCCTGATTGTGGCGCTCACCTGCACGGCGCCAAACACGCATACGACCATCATTGGCACCAAGGCAGAAGCGACTCTCATCGCTGAAGACGACACGTCTCCATTCGTCCCTCCATTCACGCCTGTCGCGACACCACTGGAGGCGGGCTGCACGATGTTGGGGCGTGAGCGGAAGACGGCCTAACGGTGTGCGGGACCGTAGCCCAGCTTCATGGAGACGGTTGCGAATGGTCCTCGCCGATACCCCAGGAGCAACAGTGTCCCTAATTTGCTGGGAAGTGGCGGTGCGGTCCCATACGGCACTGCGTAGGATCCTACGGTCTTAGCGTGCATCCGTGCGTCGCTGCGGTCCGGTCCCAGGTCGACGGGCACGTGCACCTTCCGCCGACCACTGGCGACAACATCGATGTACTGTGGAGACCTCACGCCCCACGTGTTGAGCAATTCGGCGGTACGTCCACCCGGCCTCCCGCATGCCCACTATACGCCCTCGCTCAAAGTCCGTCAACTGCACATACGGTTCACGTCCACGCTGTCGCGGCATGCTACCAGTGTTAAAGACTGCGATGGAGCTCCGTATGCCACGGCAAACTGGCTGACACTGACGGCGGCGGTGCACAAATGCTGCGCAGCTAGCGCCATTCGACGGCCAACACCGCGGTTCCTGGTGTGTCCGCTGTGCCGTGCGTGTGATCATTGCTTGTACAGCCCTCTCGCAGTGTCCGGAGCAAGTATGGTGGGTCTGACACACCGGTGTCAATGTGTTCTTTTTTCCATTTCCAGGAGTGTATTTCTCAAAGATCTAAAGTGGTATGACAAAAATATTTATAGTGGTAATTTAAAGCAGTATCATACGCGGAAGGATATTTATAAAGACAAAAGCTGATGCTTAAAGACCAGAAAGTGCGGTATTAATACAATATTGACAACAGAAGAAAAGTTCGTCACAAAAGCTTGTTGTTCCTTTGTAATGTACCTGACCGATTTAAAATAGTTGTTGGAGTACAACAATCATCTTCAAAACAAAGGTATCAACGACAAACATTTGTCATCACGAATCGAACAACACATTAAAATTTGTGACAGTAATTCTAAATTTTATAACGTGAGGACGTTTCTAAACATTTTTATGAAAGTATGTTATCACTTCTAGCTAAAGAAACAATAAGAAAATAACCGCTATACAGAGATGTTTATTAACGCTTCACTATGATACTATAAAATAATTTAATGCATGCAGTGTATAAAAAGAGTAACTAACGGAAGACTAACTGGTCATTAACAGCAACTCATTGCAAACAAGCAATCCTACTAAAACAGACACCGACAACCTGATATTACGACCCAGTCCAACAGCGCGAAACATACATAATGAAGTAGAATGGGTTTCGTGCGGAACCTCTTCATGGCATGTAATGCACACGTTAGGTAGTTTCAGCCCTCCCACCTTCGTTTTCACTGACTTGCTAGTTTTATATTTTTTCTTTCGACATCTTTTCAGTTTTGTCCTCTTTCTACATTCTTTCTTAACCCGAAGTCTGACTCTATTCTATGGGGACCCGAACTCATATTTGAAAGATAAACTGAAGCGCACAACCGTTAGTTAGTTAGTGCGTTCTACTAATATTTTCAGATGCTTTCGCATTCTTGGAAGCCATGTATCGTGTTCGACACATGTTTCTAGCGAAACAAGATGATCCCATGGCTAAAACTAAATACTAATTTGTTTTATACCCTCGTAATAACAACTTCCTTGCATGTTGCAAAATACGAAAGATAACTGTGTTTTTGAGCGGATTTAAAAACATTCCAAAGTACACAAATTACGAGAAATGACATTAAAACCTTGTTGTTGTTGTGGTCTTCAGTCCTGAGACTGGTTTGATGCAGCTCTCCATGCTACCCTATCCTGTGCAAGTTTCTTCATCTCCCAGTACCTACTGCACCAACATCCTTCTGAATCTGCTTAGTGTATTCATCTCTTGGTCTCCCTCTACGATTTTTACCCTCCACGCTGCCCTCCAATACTAAATTGGTGATCCCTTGATGCCTCAGAACATGTCCTACCAACCAATCCCTTCTTCTGGTCAAGTTGTGCCACAAACTTCTCTTCTCCCCAATCCTATTCAATACTTCCTCATTAGTTATGTGATCTACCCATCTAATCTTCAGCATTCTTCTGTAGCACCACATTTCAAAAGCTTCTATTCTCTTCTTGTCCAAACTATTTATCGTCCATGTTTCACTTCCATACATGGCTACACTCCATACAAATACTTTCAGAAATGACTTCCTGGCACTTAAATCTATACTCGATGTAAACAAATTTCTCTTCTTCAGAAACGCTTTCCTTGCCACTGCCAGTCTACATTTTATATCCTCTCTACTTCGACCATCATCAGTTATTTTGCTCCCCAAATAGCAAAACTCCCTTACTACTTTAAGTGTCTCATTTCCTAATCTAATTCCCTCAGCATCACCCGACTTAATTCAACTACATTCCAATATCTTCGTTTTGCTTTTGTTGATGTTCATCTTATATCCTCCTTTCAAGACACTGTCCATTCCATTCAACTGCTCTTCCAAGTCCTTTGCTGTCTCTGACAGAATTACAATGTCATCGGCGAACCTCAAAATTTTTATTTCTTCCCCATGGATTTTAATACCTACTCCGAATTTTTTTTTGTTTCCTTTACTGCTTGCTCAATATACATATTGAATAACATCGGGGAGAGGCTACAACCCTGTCTCACTCCCTTCCCAACCACTGCTTCCCTTTCATGCCCCTCGACTCTTATAACTGCCATCTGGTTTCTGTACAAATTGTAAATAGCCTTTCGCTCCCTGTATTTTACCCCTGCCACCTTTAGAATTTGAAAGAGAGTATTCCAGTCAACATTGTCAAAAGCTTTCTCTAAGTCTACAATTGCTAGAAACGTAGGTTTGCCTTTCCTTAATCTTTCTTCTAAGATAAGTCGTAAGGTCAGTATTGCCTCACGTGTTCCAATATTTCTACGGAATCCAAACTGATCTTCCCCGAGGTCGGCTTCTACCAGTTTTTAATTTCGTCTGTAAAAATTCGCGTTAGTATTTTGCAGCCGTGACTTATTAAACTGATAGTTCGGTAATTTTCACATCTGTCAACGCCAGCTTTCTTTGGGATTGGAATTATTATATTCTTCTTGAAGTCTGAGGGTATTTCACCTGTCTCATACATCTTGCTCACCAGATGGTAGAGTTTTGTCAGGACTGACTCTCCCAAGGCCGTCAGTAGTTCCAATGGAGTGTTGTCTATTCCCGGGGCCTTGTTTCAGCTCAGGTCTTTCAATGCTCTCTCAAACTCTTCACGCAGTATCGCATCTCCCATTTCATCATCATTTACATTCTCTTCCATTTCTATAATATTGTCCTCAAGTACATCGCCCTTGTATAGACCCTCTATATACTCCTTCCATCTTTCTGCTTTCCCTTCTTTGGTTAGAACTGGGTTTCCATCTGAGCTCTTGATATTCATACAAGTGGTTCTCTTTTCTCCGAAGGTCTCCTTAATTTTCCTGTAGGCAGTATCTATCTTACCCCTAGTGAGATAAGCCTCTACATCCTTACATTTGTCCTCTAGCCATCCCTGCTTATCCAATTTGCACTTCCTGTCGATCTCATTTTTGAGACGTTTGTATTCCTTTTTGTCTGCTTCATTTACTGCATATTTATATTTTCTCCTTTCATCAATTACATTCAATATCTCACCTGTTACCCAAGGATTTCTACTAGCCCTCGTCTTTTTACCTACATGATCCTCTGCTGCCTTCACTACTTCATCCCTCAAAGCTACCCATTCTTCTTCTACTGTACTTCTTTCCCCCACTACTGTCAATTGTTCCTTTATGCTCTCCCTGAAACTCTGTACAACTTCTGGTTTAGTCAGCTTATCCAGGTCCCACCTCCTTAAATTCTCACCTTTTTGCAGTTTCTTCAATTTTAACCTGCAGTTCATAACCAATAGATTGTGGTCAGAGTCCACATCTGCCACTGGAAATGTCTTACAATTTAAAACCTGGTTCCTAAATCTCTGTCTTACCATTATATAATCTATCTGATACATTTTAGTATCTCCGGGATTCTTCCATGTATACAACCTTCTTTTATGATTCTTGAACCAAGTGTTAGCTATGATTAAGTTATGCTCTGTGCAAAATTCTACCAGACGGCTTCCTCTTTCATTTCTTAGCCCCAACCCATATGCACCTACTATGTTTCCTTCTCTCCCTTTTCCTACACTTGAATTCCACTCACCCATGACTATTAAATTTTCGTCTCCCTTCACTACCTGAATAATTTCCTTTATCTCATCATACATTTCATCAATTTCTTCATCATCTGCAGAGCTAGTTGGTACATAAACTTGTACTACTGTAGGAGGCGTGGGCTTCGTGTCTATCTTGGCCACAATAATGCGTTCACTATGTTGTTCGTAGTAGCTTGCCCGCATGCCAATTTTTTTATTCATTATTATACCTACTCCTGCATTACCTCTATTCGATTTTGTATTTATAACCCTTTATTCACCTGACCAAAAGTCTTGTTCCTCCTGCCACCGAACTTCACTAATTCCCACTATATCTAACTTTAACCTATCCATTTACCTTTTTAAATTTTCTAACCTACCTGCTCGATTAAGGGATCTGACATTCCACGCTCCGATCCGTAGAACGCCAGTTTTCTTTCTCCTGATAACTACGTCCACTTGAGTAGTCCCCGCCCGGAGATCCGAATGGGGGACTATTTTACCTCCGGAATATTTTACCCAAGAGGACGCCATCATCATTTAACCATACAGTAAAGGTGCATGCCCTCGGGAAAAATTATGGCTGTAGTTTCCCCTTGCTTTCAGCCGTTCGCAGTACCAGCACAGCAAGGCCGTTTTGGTTATTGTTACAAAGCCAGATCAGTCAATCATCCAGACTGTTGCCCCTGCAACTACTGAAAAGGCTGCTGCCCCTCTTCAGGAACCATACGTTTGTCTGGCCTCTCAACAGATACCCCTCCGTTGTGATTGCACCTACGGTACGGCCATCTGTATCGCTGAGGCACGCAAGCCTCCCCACAAACGGCAAGGTCCATGGTTCATGGGGGAGGATAAAACCTTAAAAATACAAAATAGTTACGTTTTATGAACAACAATTTCTTACCGAGGAGATGAAAAAGAACGACTTACATTCAGAATATGTTGCGTATCTCAGGGTCAAACAACCCACTGCAGTGTAGCTTCAGCCATTATTCAATCATCTTCTCTGACCAGCACAGGACTTATTTATATCTTTTGGGCAGTGGGAGCAGTGGTTGAATTGATACTCTGCTCCTTTTGTCTTCACTTCTCTTTGATGAGGTTGCCCTTTCCAGTGTCAGTTTTTTATAATGTAGTACCGAACAAAATATTATTGGAAGTACTTAATGGAAAAGAGATACAGCGTATCTAAGAAAATTCAATTACGATGAGATATAGGCACTTTAATTCCACATTAATCGATAGAATAAAATCAGAAAACTTCTACTAAAATTTCAGAATTTCTTTGGAAGGAAATTGAACGGAAGCAACAGTGGTGTATTTTCCTTCGAGAACCTATCCTCATTTGCTACTTGTAACTAATCCACCAACGCCTGTTCTGAGATCGTCACCTGGCAGCATGCTCGTTCTCCGGGAGTGTATCGGACAAGATACAGTGGCCGCTCACACAAACCACAGAACATTTGCTTATGAACGGCCGGTGAGTGAGGTATACAGATGACTAACGTGATGAATAGAGCATGATTTATATTTGAGAGGCTCCTCAGTGGGGCTGGGGAAATAGGATGGTGTTTGAGATGCTTTCACGAAGTGACTCTGCATTTGGAAAGAGGAAAAGTAAAAAGCTTGCTGCAGTCACCAACCGCCAGTTATTGTAGTGCAGAGATTTTGTTTTGTTCGACAATATCTACATTTTGGTATCTGGGGCAAATTATTGGTCATGTCTTCAGAGATTTTAATAACGGTTCTTCACCCTTCACTATCAGTTAAAAGTACTTCATTCTTGCTGCGGTGGTCCTCAGTCCGAATGCCAGTTTTCTGCAGATCTCCATGCTGCTCTATCCTGTGCAAGTCTCTTCGTCTCCGAATAACTACTGCCAACTTATATCCTGCATCTACTGACTATAGTCTTATCTTGGTCTCCCTCCGTAATTTTTATGCCTCACACTTCCCTCCAGTACTAAGCTGGTGGTCCCTTGATGTCTCAGAATGTGTCCCACCGATCCTTCACATCTTTTAGTCAGAATGTGCTACAAATTTCTTTTCTTCCCAGTTCTGTTCAGTACCTCCTCATTAGTTAAGTGATCTACCCATCTAATCTTCAGCATTCTTCTTTATAGCCACATTTCAAAAGATTCTCTTCTGTTCTTGTCTAAACCGTTTATCGTCTATGTTTCTCTTCAATTCATGGCTACACCCCATACAAATCCTTTTAGAAAAGACTTCGTAACACTTAAATCTATATTCGATGATAACAAATTTCTCTTTTTCAGAAACGCTTTTCTTGCCTTTGCCAGCCAACATTTTGTATCCTCTCTGCTTTGTCCATCACCAGTTAATTTGCTGGCCAAATAGCAAAAGTCATCAACTACTTTAAGTATATCGTTTCCTAATTTAATTCCTTCAGCGTCAAGTGATTTAATTCGAATACATTCCACTATCCTCGTTTTGCTTTCGTTGATGTTCGTCTTACATCTTTATTTCAATACACTGTCCACCCCACTCAACTGCTCTTCAAAGTCCTGTGCTGTCCCCGACAGAGGTACGATGTCACTGGCAAACCTCAAAGATTTATTTCTTCTACCTGATATTTAGTTACCACTCCCAATTTTTCTTTTCTTTCGTTTACTGCTTGCACAACATACACAGTGAATAAAATCGGCTATATGCTGCGACTCTCACTCCTTTCTCAACCACTGCTCCCTTTCATGTCCCTCGAGTCTTGCAACTGCCATCTGGTTTCCGTATAAGTTGCAAATAACCTTTCGCTCCGTGTATTTTACCCATGCTCCCTCAACAATTTGAAATAAAGTATTCCAGTCAACATTGTCAACATCTTTCTCTAAGTGTACAAATGCTATAAACGTAGGTTTGCTTTTCCTTAACGTATCTTCTAAGGTAAGTCTTGGGGGCAGCATTGCCTCGCAAGTTCCCACATCTGTCCGGAATCCGAACTAATTTCCCCTATTTCGCCTTTTACCAGTTTTTCCTCTCTTCTGCAAAGAATTCGTGTTACTATTTTCGCAACCGTGACTTATGAAACTGATAGTTGGGTAATATTCGCACCTGTAAATACCTGCTTCTTTTGGAATTGTATTATTACATTCTCCTTGAAGTGCGAGGATATTTCGCATGTCTTATACATCTTGCACACCCGATGCAAGAGTTTTGTCATGAATGGCTCTGCCAAGGCATTTCTGACGGAATGTATACTACTCCCGGGGCCTTGATTGGATTTAGGCGTTTCACTGTCGTTTCAAATCCTTCTCGCAGTTTCGTAACTCCCATGTCACTTTCATCCACGTCCTCCTCCAGTCCTATAATATTGCCTTCAAGTTCATTCCCCTTGTATAGATCCCCTGTATCCTTCTCGCACCTTTCAGCTTTTCCTTTCTTGCTTACTTCTGGTTTTCCGTCTGAGCTCTTGACGCTCATAGAGTTGCTTCTCTTTCTCCCAAAGGACTCTTTAATTTTCCTGTAGGCAGTATTTGCCTTCCCGCTAGTGACACACGTTTCTCAGTTTTTACTGTTGTCTTCTAGGTATTCCTGCTTTGCCATTTCCCGCTTCCATTTTTAGATCCTTATATTCACTTTCACCTGCTTCATTTGCTTCATTTTTATATTTTCTCCTTTCATCAGTTAGTCCAATATCTCCTGTGTCATCCAAGGATTTCTACTAGGCCTTGTCTTTTTACCTGTTCGATTCTGTGCTGCCTTCACTACTTCATCCTACAAAGCTATCCATTCCTCTGCGGTATCCCTCTCCCCTGTTCTGGTCAATAGTTCCCTGCTGCTCTCTCTGAAACTCTCAACAACCTCTGGTTCTTTCAGTTATCCTGGTCCCCTCTCCTGAATCTCTTACCTTTCTGAAATTCCTTCACTTTTAATCTACAGTTCATAGCCAATAAACTGTATATCATAAGGGAAGCAAAAGGATAAATTTCACGTAACTTAGTGTTCATCTGAATCAGTCTACGCTGTTTCTGACGAAGCTAAGGAAAGATAATAGTTCCATTTCAGTGCATTTCATTTCTGAGTTATTAAAAATGTTTGAATACCATTACAATTCGAAACAAACTTTTTATTCATTTGCCGTTAGCTCTATTATCTTTTACCTTACAACTGATATAAATGTTGTCACGACTGGGCTTCCACATCTTGCACTATTGCTTGGATAGCTAACTGCATTTTTGGAAAGGCATCAAAGGTCTCATTTGGAAGAGGCTTAAAGTAAACAATAAGGCAAACATTTGCGTAGTGATTTCTTTTAGGAACATTAAGTGCAGTATTTATATTACGCTGTGAAACAGAACAGAGCAGAGAGAGTTGTCCGTTGCGCGAGTAACAATCTGCTGTACGGCCAAAATGAACTAATGTTAGGCAACTGTTCATTCGTAAATTTTGCGTATAATTCAAAAGTGACATTTTTCTAACAAGAGACAGATTCAGTACACTGAAGGTAGCCGACGTGTTATAACAGTTTGATGAGGAATACATGAGTGTTATTGACCGCCACTCTTTGTATTCAGTACCATTTACAAAATGGTTAAAATGGCTCTGAGCACTATGCGACTTATCTTCTGAGGTCATCAGTCGCCTAGAACTTAGAACTAATTAAACCTAACTAACCTAAGGACATCACACACATCCATGCCCGAGGCAGGATTCGAACCTGCGACCGTAGCGGTCGCTCGGTTCCAGACTGTAGCGCCTAGAACCGCACAGCCACTCCGGCCGGCCAGTATCATTTACAGATTGTCATATTCAGATTAGAGTAATTCGCATGAAACATATCGATTGCAATTTACATCGTTGTAGAGAAGAATACCGAAATCTATTCTAGGTCAGAATACAGTCGGAATTCAGAGCACTTGCTTTCACATTGCCACTACTACACTGAGACGCTGTATTCTTGTAGGACCATAAAAATTAAAGTTCATATTGCTGCTAAAGTGTTCAAGATATACAATATTGGTAAAAGGAAACATTCGTAAGTAGGGTAATTTTGTTACATACAGTTTCCGAATTTCAACCTATAAGTTTCAGTTTACTGTTTTGTGTTCTTTAAAGTTATAGTCAACAATGTTTTACATTGGTTATTAATTTGGGTGTTAGAAGAGGAAGGCCTCTTACAAGGCCAACCGGTTCGGCTCATTTAGAGGGTCGATTACGTACGATCTAGATTTAAACCTAAGATATTTCGGCTCAACAACCCGCTGCTTCTAGGATAACTACCCCTACAGTTATGACGCGCAATCGACTTACAATTGACCGGATCGAAAGATAATAGAAAACTGAGGATATAATTGGCCTGCAAACGCATATTTTCGTACAAATCGAGGAAAGAAACTTTTTCAATTGCCGGCTATGTACCGCTAAGCATGTGCTATTAATTAAAGCGTCATAGCTGTAGTAACAATATATCTGACTGCAGAGCGGAGAACTTGTGTTCAATTACCAGTTGCATTCTGGATGTTTTTTTCTTATCTGCATTCTTTAGTTCCGAAATTGGTAGACATTGGAGGGTTGATAAGATAAGTTAAACACCAGGGAATAATAACAAGTTACGCAACTAAATTTCTCAAATCACTTGTTTTTTCGAGTCATCATCAGTCTTCTGACAGTTTTGATGCGACCCGCAACGAATTCCTCCCAGGTGCGAATTCTTTACCTCATCTCTCAGAGCAGCACCTACAACGAACCTACTCAATTGTTTGCTGAATGTATTCCATTCTTTGTGTTCCTCAATACTTTATGCCCTCTACAATTCCGTCTTGTTCCAACGACGTTATTCCCTCATGTCTTAACAGATGTCCAATCATCATGTCCGTTCTTCTTGTCGGTATTTTCCATATCTTCGTTTGCACGCCGATTTTGCGGAGAACATCCTCATTTTTTTCCTTATCAGCCCACCTAATTATCCACACACTTCTGTAGCATCACATCACAAATTCTTCGATTCTCTTCTATTCTGGTTTTCCCACAGTCCATATCTCATTACCATACACTGCTGTGCTCCAAACGTACATTCTCTGAAATTTGTTTCTCAAATTGAGATCTGTGTTTGATAGTAGCGGACTTCTTTTGACCACAAATACCTTTATCCGTACTGCTGGCTGTTCTCGTTTCTGCAACTTTTCGTTACGTTCGTCCTTCTTCTGTTTGTTCTCAGTCCAGATTCTGTACTCATTAGACTTCATTTCATTCAACACATCCAGTAATTCTTCTACACTTTCACTGAGGAGGGCAGTGTCATCAGTGTGTCTGACAACACCAACATGGGAATATGTTGCAATGATTAGTCAGGGCTTACGTGACTGGATTTAGCACATGACTTCCTTCTGGCATAAATATCACTAAGTTTTTTTTCTCTGGAAAGAGATAGAAACATGCGCATTGTTTTAAAATGAGGCCGCGTTCATTGTCAATACGTCCCAGAGATGGCAGCACCGTACGGCAGATGGAATTGTACCGCCATCGGCGAGAATGAGAACTGTTTCAAATACTTAAAATGGCGACGTTTTCCTTACTGGAACAGCGTGCAATCATTCGTTTTCTGAATTTGCGTGGTGTGAAACCTATTGAAATTCATCGACAGTTGAAGTAGACATGTGGTGATGGAGTTATGGATGTGTCGAAAGTGTGTTCGTGGGTGCGACAGTTTAATGAAGGCAGAACATCGAGTGACGACAAACCGAAACAACCTCAGGCTCGCACAAGCCGGTCTGAGACATGATCGAGAAAGTGTAGAGAATTGTTTTCGGGGATCGCCGAATGACTGTTAAACAGATCGCCTCCATAGTTGGCATTTCTGTGGGTTCTGTGCACACAATCCTGTATGACGACCTGAAAATGCGAAAGTGCCATCCAGGTGGGTGCCACGAATGCTGACGGACGACCCCATGTCTGCCCGTGTGGCATGTTGCCAAGCAATGTTGATGCTCAACGACAGCATGATTGGGACTTTCTTTTCGTCAGTTGTGACAATGGATGAGACGTGGATACCATTTTTCAATCCAGAAACGAAGCGCCAGTCAGCTCAATGGAAGCACACAGATTCACCGCCACCAAAAAAATTTCGGGTAACCGCCAGTGCTGAAACAATGATGGTGTCCATGTTCTGGGACAGCGAGGGCGTAATCCTTACCCATTGCGTTCCAAAGGGCACCACGGTAACAGGTGCATCCTACGATAATGTTTTGAAGAACAAATTCCTTCCTGACTGCAACAAAAACGTCCGGGAAAGGCTGCACGTGTGCTGTTTCACCAAGACAACACACCCGCACATCGAGCTAACGTTACGCAACAGCTTCATCGTGGTAACAACTTTGAAGTGATTCCTCATGCTCCCTACTCACCTGACTTGGCTCCTAGTGACTTTTGGGTTCTTCCAACAATGAAAGACACTCTCCGTGGCCGCACATTCACCAGCCGTGCTGCAATTGCCTCAGCGATTTTCCAGTGGCCAAAACAGACTCCTAAAGAAGCCTTCGCCGCTGCCATGGAATCATGGCGCCAGTGTTGTGAAAAATGTGTACGTCTGCAGGGCGATTACGTCGATTAGTAACGCCGGTTTCATCGATTTCGGGTGAGTAGTTAATTAGAAAAAAAATCGGAGGCCTTAGAACTTGAATGCACCTCGTAGATACAGAATGAAAGAAGAAGTCACAGAAGGTCTGGTTTATTACTAAAATGCATGGATCTCTCTTTTGAACATTGAATGGTTAAGACAATTAACTATTAGGTTCATAAGGTTGCAAATTAGCTTCCCAATACAACAATACTTTGACAAAGGCGGATAAATTTAGGATGGAAATGACGAGAAGGAGAAAATTAACTATATGCACGTGAACCATGAGTGACTGCTGAATTAACTGCAAGAATGAAGTATCAAACTCTTAAAATAACAAATTCCCGTCAGTTCTCTAGCCTAAGCGTATGTTGAGTTGAACATAGTGATAGCATAGATGAGTTTAGAATACCAAAAGCTAACAATCAAAGGACTTCGTGGTCGGCGCAAAACATCGTTAGCCAGTAATGCACGTGCTTACCATGCATTGCACAATCAGAGGCAGAAAATGACTGCAGCGTTGGCTGAAAATCAGAGTGGGTATGACCGTCTTTGATCACCACGCAGCTGACCTGGAATGGAATGTTCTCTCTCCCATCCTAAGAAGAAGTACTCTATTTTCCTGCTCCTGGCCAGATCATCTCTTTTCTTCTCGTCTCCTTTCTTCTCGTTTTCCCCCTTTTTGCTTAAGAAAAGATTACCAAATGGCAGCAGTTCTCGTGAGCGCCAACTAATTGGAACTTTCCTAGTGAGCCAGCATCCTCCTTCCCATACAGAATTTATCTAACGCTAACCATTTCACTACTGGGGCTGAGAATCGACGAGAAAATTACTCCCACTCCTTGCCTCTTCTCGTGTCTCCATCAATGCGACATCCTGCACATGCGCACTTCTTATTCAATTCTCTGACTTGTCTCGTATTTTGGCAAGCCAATCACGTCTGCTCCTACAAAAATATAAGGCACTAGCTGGGGTGTCCGGCTTCGCTCAGGGAGTTGATATGAGATTGTGTTTTAGTTGGAATAAAAGGATTCTTGAATCCTCAATCTTGTCATTTCATTGTTCTTCGGTTTCTATGCATCTCACAGTGCTAGTTCGCCTTCGTTGTGAACTTAAACGTGCTTTGTACTCATCATCTACCTCGTTTTTTCGCTGTTCCTTTTGTTTTTGTCGTTTTGCTTGAGAACTGCAAGATCTGCTGGTCTCTTACGTTTGGGCATCGTATAAAATGTAAACCAAATCAACTTTTTTTTAACAGATACAATAAGTACACTTTACGCACTTATCGCACTTTATTTTCGTTTTATACTCAGTCATTGTGTAACTCTGACAACTCACACTTCACTGTTTGTTTTTATTCGCTCACAGCACTACTTTGTCAGTTCCTCCCTTCGGCACTGATAGGAAACTGACGTGCGAACCAACAACGGGTCTTGCTTTATATACCTCCACCAGTGGACAGCCCCACCAATGGCCAATTCCAGAACATACCAAAAAGGGTTCGAATGGCCCACAATGTTGCAGAATTTTCCACAAATTCGAGAGTGTTCTGGAATGTTAAACAATGATCTGGAAGTTCCTGGATGTTCCCGAATATTCCGTAATCTTACCGAATGTTTCAGACTATTCGCGAACATTCCACAACATCCCGGATCATTCTGCAACATTCCGGAATATTTTGAAACGTTGTGGGATGCTCTCGAATAATCCCGAATGTTTTAGAAATTTCTAGGGGACGAAACTTCCCTTATAGCTTGAAAAGCACGCCTTTCAGGTTAAAACAGGAACCTTCTTCATGGATGCGGGATAGAGGGTTACCACACCATATAACTCGCTCGATCGTTTTAGCGGCAGGCACATTCTACACTTACTTGTATAATATGTATCGATTAACTAAATGCTTGGCGGGACGTTAGCGCAAAATTGAGCTCCTCGGAGTGTGGTGTGTGGCCTGCTCCATTAGCAGGTCTCCTCTTGTCTAAATCGCCCCTCTGCTTTTCTGAATAGGGTTTTACAACAGACAGTGCTCGGCCCCTGATCTTCCGCTGTCCGCCACACCGTGGCGCGGAATGACAGCCTAACACAGTCGGCGGAGATCAGAGTATCCTTGCCACAGGCCCTGGCTTTCAGCACTAACACTTCCCTGGCTCACTCAACTTGACAGAAAAATTACACATTTCCCCTCGCCACAGACAGCGATGAAATGATAAGTGCTAGTTATTTTTACAACCGCGGGTAATTACGTACGTATTCTCTTGCATTACCTGGCAACTTTAATTTAATCGTCTGTTGCTCTGTTGCCAGACATACTACCTAGCACTGAAGGAACTAAGTCTAAATGAGTCAAGCACCCAATGCAGTTTAAAGAGTCTTGCGAGTGCATCTTTTAACTTTTGAATTTCTCAGTTTCTGTACTGACTTCTAGCGCATAAAGGGTTTCTTCTTTTTGACTGGTACGTTTGTCTCCATGAATGATACGTGGAAGAACAATCCCGAGGTGTAGGCTGCCCGACTTTTTCAGCCTCTACTGTCGTCACTATGTGTATAACACTGGGTACCACCACACCAAGCCTTGACGAGGCTTGTTTGTCAACACACCAATCGTAGCCTACTGACAAAAACTGGTTCTGAGCACTATGGGACTTAACTTCTAAGGTCATCAGTCACCTAGAACTTAGAACTACTTAAACCTAACTAATCTAAGGACATCACACACATCCATGGCCGAGGCAGGATTAGAACCTGCGACCGTAGCGGTCGCGCGGTTCCAGACTATAGCGCCTAGAACCGCTCGGTCACCAAGGCCGGCGCCTACTGACAGACAGTGTAGCTGGCGAAGGAGAGTTGTAGGCTGATATAATGCAGCAATGTTTATAGTGTGCTGGACGATAGGATACCTCTATCTGTAGCGCTCAAGAAAGAGTGCATGAGGAAGTGACAAAGAAAAGACTGGAGATATTTTCGTCAATGTACTGTAACGTTCATGACGGTCTTCACTTCAAAACATCGGATAAACCGCCACAGCAATCAGAAAATGTGTAATTTGACGAAAGTACCCTTACAGCCAAACGAATCTACTACTTGCTAAGGCTACTTGATTCGCACTGCACTCAGCAGCGCTAAATCTTCGGTTGACTAGACCCGCAATCATTTGTGGAAATCCGGCAATGAATAAAAGGTTCCCGAGATTTCAAGAAGGGGAAAGTGTTCCCCACTCTTAAAGCAGTAATGAGTCCAAATGAAAAAACATGGGTTCCCTAAACGAGGCTTAAGCTTAAAATGCTCCCACATGTGATGAGTCTGTTTGACAGAATCACTTAATGCAAAAGCAGTATGCCGGGAGGAGATTTCATCCGTCCTGCATAATGTGTCCACCAGGGACCCCGGTTGCGGTTAAGCCGCAGCAAGTCGCGGTCCCCGTGACACCGTGCGGTCGCGGTCGCAGTTAAGTTGGCCAAATCTCTGCGGCGCAGCCCCGAGGCAAGTTACCCCGCTAAGCTCCTGCCAGCAGACCGGATTCCCCCTGCAAACTCTTATCTACGAAAACACCGAAAATATCTCTCCCCCTCCCGGTTGCCCCCCCCCCCCCCCAACCCCTCTCCTCTACCATCGCTGGTGAGTAATTGCACCAGCAGCAGTGTCGGTAAATAATTGGATTTATAATTAAAACGTAATTAACGCAGCGCCGGCACTTAATTTGTGTCGCGTCCCGCGTGGTCCCCGGGTAGTGGGGGATTCCCCTACCGAAGAGGATGTGGCCGACAGAGGGCAGCACTGTGGGCGGCCGCAACAGGAATTAATTGGCGACGGCCGGCCTTCGCCGCACTTGTGCAGCCAGCTGACCACTGCCCCCAACAGGGGTCGCAAATGGGCCCTGAACGGATAAGGCGACCGCAGCGAGAGCCCACTGTGGCTGAGGGAGACTGAGGTAAGCACCTAAGTGCTGCACAATTTAATTATAGCCTGATCCACATGATCCCTGTTACCACTAAACATCAGGATAAGACGAATGATACAGCAGCTAAGGATACAGTTGCCAGGTTTCCAAAATCAAGACAAGGGACACAAAATTAGAAATCGAAATGAATTCCCTATTTGCGGAATTTTTCATTATTAGTTCACTTATAAAATACCAGTGCTACAACCGCGTATATCATAGTAATTTTTTGTTAAGAGACGCACTAAAAAAAAGATCAAAATACCTTGCATTACTGAACGAGTAAATATTTTGCTGTGGCCCCTTTGAAACAGAATATATCACTTTAATGTAAGAGGGTCCTTGACTAAGGTAGATAACCATTATCAGTTCATATGTTACTTATTCCTCATTTCGTGATAGTTTCTCTGTGGGCAGTTTCTCAAAAATCTATCTTGCAGAAGAGTGTGTATAATACAGGAATTTGGTATTTTCAAATACAGTTTTATAAAAGAGACATGAAAATTACACTTAGTTATAATTAGTGAGTTAACAGTTTGCACTCTAAACTTATTCATCAATTATTTATCAATCCATAAAGCATTTGTAACAGAGAAAACTCTTTCTGCAGTAGCTAACTTAAATGCACTTCGCACATTTCACCACTACACAAATAAGATACAATGC
Organism: Schistocerca americana; assembly: GCF_021461395.2. Taxonomy (NCBI): domain Eukaryota; kingdom Metazoa; phylum Arthropoda; class Insecta; order Orthoptera; family Acrididae; genus Schistocerca; species Schistocerca americana. The sequence goes on from NC_060122.1 coordinate 684,774,932, forward strand.
ATATAGAGCCAACAAATTTACTACTATAGATGGACAATTTGCTCTGGAGCAAGTAAAATTTCTTCTCAGACGGCTTTCAGCTGATCGCTGCAGTCAAATCGATTGAGCTGAAGATATGGTTACTTCTCTTTGCATGGAAATCTGGGAAACCTTCCTTAGCAACAATCGCTTTTCTGTATCATTTACAATGGCACTATTGTCACATACACATACGTCCACGGGCGATAGAAAAAGTACCTTTACACAACATAAAAAATAAATCCTCGGTTTGCTGTATATTTTCTGAAATGTAAATTGAGCTTTAATTACGTCAGTAAATACACACTTCCCCTTTGACATTTCTGTGAAAAGTTTGCAATATATTATACGAGGTAACGTAAGCTGAACGTCTAACGGTCTAAAACCACACTTCAAAATGAGGGGACCTGAAGCAATAGGCAATGCACGCATAAGGCGGAAGTGACAAACTGCTCGGCATGTGATAGTATTACGTATTAATAACCAAAGAACTTTAATAAATTTACCACGCTCAGTTTGACTTAATCAAAGAGTGTTTTTTTCTTTATTCTATGGGTGTGACCACTTTTCTTCTCCAATTTCCTACGCCACACGTTACTTCTACATCTATATCTACATGGATACTCTGCAAATCACATTTAAGTGCCTGGCAGAGGGTTCATTCTCTATTATTCCAATCTCGTATAGCGCGGAAAGAATGAACAGTCTTTCCGTACGAGTTCTTATTTTATCGTGGTGATCGTTCCGCCCTATGTAGGTCGGTGTCAACAAAATATTTTCGCATTCGGAGGAGGAAGTTGGTGATTGGAACTTCCTGAGAAGATTCGGTCGCAACGAAAAACGCATTTCTTTTAATGATTTCCAGCCCAAATCCTGTATCATTTCTGTGACACTCTCTCCCATATTTCGCGATAATACAAAACGTGCTGCCTTTCTTTGAACTTTTTCGATGTACTCCGTCAGTCCTATTTGGCAAGGATCCCACACCGCGCAGCAGTATTCTAAAAGAGGACGGACAAGCGTAGTGTAGGCAGTCTCCTTAGTAGGTTGTTACATTTTCTAAGTGTCCTGCCAATAAAATGCAGCCTTTGGTTAGCCTTCACCACAACATTTTCTATGTGTTCTTTCCAATTTAAGATGTTCGTAATTGTAATACCTAGGTATTTCAAAATATAGGGAACCGTTAATGAAAAATGTGACAATCTACGTCCCGTATGCGTTTTCTGGGGATAACTGGACACTGAAGCTAAATAAGGGACGACCCCGTAAAATACGGGACGTCTGGCCACTTCAGCCAAGGATACATGTAGGGTACACATACATGTAGGGTACACTGTGCCTTGCCATATCGGTGTTGAATGAAAGAGCTGGCCGGCTGGGTTGGCCAAGGGGTTCTAGGCGCTACAGTCTGGAACCGCGCGACCGCTACGGTCACAGGTTCGAATCCTGCCTCGGGCATGGATGTGTGTGATGTCCTTAGGTTAGTTAGGTTTAAGTAGTTCGAAGTTCTAGGGGACTGATGACCTCAGAAGTTAAGTCCCATAGTGCTCGGAGCCATTTTTGAAAGAGCTGGGTAGCTGTGGAATGAGGATGGCTGGCGTTGACAGACCATAAGAACCAGTCCAGACGTGGCGTGCCTCATGTGAATGCTTTTGGAGGGGAAAAACTACTTCCAACGTGTCTCTGAATAGAGTGGTGTTCATAATCAAATTGCTGTCGGGGGTAGAGATTTAGTTGTAAAGCGCGTGCCTGCAACAAAAACGGCCGTGTGATAATTCAGACCACGTAATATGCCTTTAACCTAGCCTTCATTGCTCTCTGTCATGAAGATTCGCCAGGGATAATACGTACTTTGGATTCTACTACAAATTGTAGGCCTCATATCCGTGGTAGAATTACTCAGGTAGGTTAAGGAAATTTAATGGTAGGTTAAGACTTGAACGCATCACTGTATATCACATTTTAATACAGTGCAGTCTGTATTTGAAGAGGCTAGAAGAGAGAGAATAAAATGTGACCATGCTCTCAGTTTCAACTGACAATTGTTCTTCTTGGGTGTTGGTTGAAATAACTTGGAATCCACTCCGCGTGATATGAGTGAATTAAAAACGAGACGTTTGTAATAGCAGTACAGTGATCTTAATACGATCTTACTTCATCAACACACTGCTACCTCTGGTCTTTGAGTCTTCATAAACTTCCAAATAGTCGTAACGCACTGATTTACAAACAATACCGTATACGTTAGCTTCTGGTCTTGAGGTCCTTAATTAATGGTTTGAAGGACATCATCTGCCGCTTAATGCAATGTTTTATATTTCATTACATGTAAATTGCAGGTAGTGAGGGGAAGAACGAAACGGAAAGGAACTATTGGTGTCAGCCAGAGGCGGATACATATTGGGGGCCACCCGCATTGCCTCCCGTGACGCCCCCCACCAGTCAGCCCGCACGCTATCTCGAGACAGTTTACAAAGTTCTTAAAGAGGTACAGTGTTGGAGGGATCAATGGCTGCCAAAGCCAATATTATCCTTCGAGCTCTCTCTAATTGCGAGTTTATTATCACTCAGTTTACGCTGAGTGACATTATGAGCATAACGTATCCAGTCAGCAAAATATTACAATACCCTAACTTGGACGTCGCGGTGGCAAAAGCAAAATTAGATTCGACGCTCAAGGTGTATGGCGGCATAAGAGGTAATGGTGATAGCTACTTTGCTCGTATTGTTGAAGAGGCGAAGGAAGTTACGGAAGAGCTAAACATGGAGATGAGTGTTCCTCATCTTACAGGCAGACGAAGACAAAGGGAAAACTGCGATGATAATGATGATACTATGACATATTGGAAAATAACTGTTTTCACTCCAACACTGGACCGCTTTACGACTGACATGAGAGAACGTTTTGCTGAAGAAAATATTTACTTTTAAAATGCAACATACATTTGCCCTCACAACTACTGAAGCATGAAGGTAATGATCAGGCACATAAATTGAATCAGTGCTTAACTGAACTATCTTTCTCTGAAGAAGAATCACTGTTTATGATTAGGAAAAGACTTATGGGAGAGATTCTTCAATACAAGTAAGCGAGCATAAATTCTCTTACTGATCGTGATTCTGTTACGCAGGCGTGGTCTGTTTATCCTACTTTGTACACGTTGTACAAAATACTTGCTTGTCTACCTGCATCTATTGCTACAGTAGCACTCCGTCTTCAGGCCACGAGCGGCCTGCCGGGACCATCCGACCGCCGTGTCATCCTCAGAGGATGATGCAGATAGGAGGGGCGTGGGGTCAGCACACCGCTCTCCCGGTCGTTATGATGGTATTCTTGACCGAAGCCGTGACTATTCGGTCGAGTAGCTCCTCAATTGGCATCACGAGGCTAAATGCACCCCGAAAAATGGCAACAGCGCATGGCGGCATGGATGATCCATCCAAGTGCCGACCACACCCGACTGCGCTTAACTTCTGTGATTTCACGGGAACCGGTGTATCCACTGCGGCAAGGCCGTTATTGCTACAGTAGGAAGAAGTTTTTCAACATTGTGCCGTACAAAGACATGGCTGAGGTCGACAATGAAAGAGGATCGACTTAACAGCTTAGCTCTGTTGAACACTCACCCCGACATTGATTGTCATATTGACGATGTAATTAACCAGTTTGCCAGGAAGAATAGAAGCTTCGAATTCATCACTTAAGGAAGAGAAACACAGTTGTGACGTTTTTATATCATAATATGGCACTGTCTTGTACAAGTGTATAATTAGTTTAAATAAAACTTTCTTAAACTTTGCATGTGACTTGATTATTTTTTACTACGGTAAAAGTAAAGGTAGCTCAATATATCTTTAACGCCCCCTCCTTGAAATTTTTCTGTATCAGCCACTGGTGTCAGCAGCATCGGCACATTGCGCAGAAACAGCGGCAACGAGTGAAAATGTACGCAGGAACGGGATTAGAACCCGAGATATCTTGCTTTCTAGGCAGGTGCGGTAACCACTGCGCCATCCAACACACATTATTAACGCAACTGCATGGACTACGTCGGTGAGCCTCCCGACCGATCTACACTCCCAACGAGCGCGCCACCTGTCTACAGTTCTTGTCCATTTCTTGTATGACGCTCTCTGAGGTTCCCACAGGAGGACAGACGTATGTTCGCATCCACACTGAAGATGGTGAATCCAATGCCCATTTAGGCCTAACAAATTACATAAAAGAGTGGTGTCTGTTCTTTCGGACGTTTCGCGCCATGTCCTAGTGCAGGTGACAGGAGTGATCCTCTTCCTTTCCTTTCTTCCCCTCTCTACCTTCAATTTACATATAATGTGTGACGGGTGCGGATTCTGCATTGTGTCTGTTCTTCCCGACATTACACCACACAATCATATAATCATATAGTTTTATATTTCAATACATGATTATAACTCGTGGCGGTCGCTGTGTTATTCAGTGGTTTGATATTTAACTAATTTGTAAATGAAAATGATAATGTTATTTCATTACAGTGAGTAATTACAAAATAATTTTTTTCTCCTGGCTAAAGATTTGGTCAATCTGCTAAAGAAATCTAAGTTAACGCTGTTTTAAAGTGTTTTCCGTAAATTGTGTAAGTGTCACTAAATCGCAGTTCATACAACAGATTCTATACAACTATTGATTATGATGGAAACAGTTATCTTCAGCCAAATGATCATTGAAACCATCGAATATCAGCCGCGCACAACTTTGACGTATGTTACCTGAAACAATATTCTTCGCGACTCGTGAGTAATTAATTTCGGCTCCACACATCAGCAAGAAAAACTTTGTTATATGGATCGTGCTATGAGCACTGTTTTTAAAGAACCAATCTGATTCCAATTATTTTCATTAAAATGAGTTCGGGACCACCGGTGCACATTTATTTTTACACACTTTTATTACCTTCGGCATTTATGTCTGCAGAGTTGCGTAATTTGAATTTGCCGCTGAGATAATTGTTAAGGTGGTGGCAGACAATTGACAGGGACTTTCTATTGTTAGAACAAATTTCCTTTTAACAGGATTGGAATTTGAATTAATGTTTATTAAACTAGCTAAAATTTATCTCTTCTCATGGATGTTACAAACTCCCGCTTTTAGGGCACAAGTTAAGAACTTAACACAGTGCTCAGGGTAAGTCAAAATTATCCAGCCATTGTGTAAAATGAAATCAAGATAATTACAGGATATTTTTGATTTATGGCAAGGCATCGTTCTGAGCACTCCACAGTTGTGTAAGTGCCAAAACTGAAATCGTGTGTAGTATAATAAACTATTACACTCTACAGCGGAAAGACAATGTCTTTCATAAAAAAAAAAGAAAAAATGACGTGTCTTTATTTGTTAATTTCACGTCATGAAGGTTTCGGAAGTAACTGCAACCAGACACCTTCTGTGTCGGTAGAACACTTATTTTACAATTAGTGCTGTCAAATCATCCAGTGCCTCATCATCAGATGGTACACAATACTTAGTGATTATTTATAAGATATTGGGCTCGTCGTGTAGCTGTGACAAGACAGGGAAAAATAAAAACAAGTATGGTTCAAATGGCTCTAAGCATTACGGGACTTAACGTCTGAGGTCATCAGTCCCCTAGACTTAGAGCAAGCTAAACCTAATTAACCCAAGGACATCATACACATGCATGTCCGAAGCAGGATTCGAACCTGCGACCGTAGCAGCAGTGCGGTTGCGGACTGAAGCGCCTAGAACCATTCGGCCACAACGGCCGGCTAAACAAGTATGCACTGCTGGCATTAATAACACTTGTTTGAAACCATAGGATTACTCCTGGTATACAAATCACTTTGGAAATATATTGTATGTCCAATAAGTTACTTGACAAGAAGAAGGGACTGGTTGGTAGGACATGTTCTGAGGCATTAAGGGATCACAAATTTAACATTGGAGGGAGCGTGGACGGTAAAAACCGTAGAGGGAGACCAAGAGATAAATACACTAAGAAGATTCAGAAGGATGTAGGTTGTAGTAAGTACTGGGAGATGAAGAAGCTTGCACAGGATAGAGTAGCATAGAGAGCAGCATCAAAACAGTCTCAGTACTGAAGACCACAACAGCAACAGCAAATTTTCGTAAGGAATGACAGAACTGCAGCATTACCTATGACAGATGTGATTAATAGCATTCTAATAGCTTCCTAATTTCTAGCAGCATTTTCGACATGGGACTGAGCGTAATTTGTGCGTTTCTTACCCCACTTTTAGGAACTTAATACGCCGTTATATTGTGGATTAATCTTATAGTAAACACGTTTAAACCAATTTACTTGGGTTTGTTAATATCGTAGAAGCTACAGTTTCGAAGCCCTGCTGTCGTCTATGAGAAACTGTTCGAACGATCAAATCATATTTTATTCCTCTTTTCCTGTGTTTATGGTAAACGCATGAATAAATTGAGGCAGAACTGTACCAGTATGATATGCTCATCTCTCCATTTTTGTTAGTAACCTCAGGAGCTGTATGAGCTACAGTACTAAGTACACAGAGAAAGTCTTACTATGTACTAAATTAGTTTCAGAAGACAGTTAATGACGTATCTATTGAAGCAACAATAATGACTATTATTGTCCCTGTATGCATTCTTTATCCTCGTAAACCCTTCTTTCCAGCGAGATTTTCCTGATTTCCCAGTATTGTTAGCTGGTGTAGTCTCCTTAAATTTCCTTTCCCCAGAACCCGAAATAAATAAATAAATAAATAAACAAATAAAATAATCTTTTTTCTCAATTTGGTAGCAGTCGTATTTTTGCCGAAGCGTCGATTCCAGAGATGGTCTCCTCTCTCAGGCAGAAATTATTAAAAGGCAGAGAGAAACCTGTCTAGAGGTCTTAAGTAGCTGCAATCGCTTGCCTCTCGTGGCAAGCGTTGGCTGGGGGAATTCTCTTGCTTCGCTTTGGCATATTTGCTCACCTCTTCCCATCTAGCTGTGGTGATTACACTACCGTAATCCGATTATCCGAAACGCCAAACGTTTAGTAAAAGAGTACACTTTTACGAAAAAAGGACGGACTTCAAATGATTCATTGTCACATGGCAGCGCCTACTACAAAATAAGACGAACCTCAATTTATCGTCTACCAAATGGATGAATTACGGCAAAAACATCGTTAATCCCTGATATACATTTCTTTTAGCATTCCATATTGCGCCCATACCTCATCTTGCTCAGATATAGAACCAGTTTATCTTTAAAACCATTAAAAGATGATCTTGCTATTCACCTGAAGATGACAAGTGTCTGCAAAACATAGATTATAAATGGAAAAAAATTAAAAATGATAAATTTCCTCTTGTATCTCAGATCAACAGTACGGTACATGGGAGAGCCAAGAGAGATAAGATAGACAAATTAAACAATAAAAAGAAAAAGTGGAACAATTCAGTATAACTTTTTGTAGTAATAGCAGTTATAACATGTATCTGCTCTTTAGTATGGTGTCCACACTTCCGGTGTCTGAAGACCCGCACATACGAAGATTACACCTTTTATCAACCAAAATGTAAATGGCTGCTGTGTGACAAAAGATACATTGAGAGCAGGGCGATAAAACAGCAGTGTAGCGAATTTTCGTAAGGTATAACTATGACAGATGTGATTAATAGCTTTCTGATAGCTTTCTAATTTCTAATAGCATTTTCGAAATGGGACTGAGCGCATTTTGTACGTTTCTTACACAATTTCTAGAAACTTAATACTCCGTTGTATTGTGGATTAATCTTTTTCTCAGCGCTAATCTGTTGCCAAATGCTCATTAAATTTGGTCTAAGAGGTAATCAGTTTGATCAAGTAGTATTTCACAACATTAAAATGTATTTTGTACTTAACTGTTGTGACAGAAATCAACAAAATGAAATTATCGTACACTGCGATGTTTCGCCTGAATGAAATTAATCTGCAGAATGCATTGTGGATTTTAAAACTGAATTTAACAGTGACTCATTTAACGTATTGTTTAGGCTGTATTGGTCTACAGCCTTGATCCTCGCCAGTTCGTCATAGTAATGACAAATGAAAGAAGGGGAATAAACACGTCAAAGGTTGATTGCTACTATTCAGGAACGCATCCACACACAAAAGAAAGCTCTTAATATCAAATAATCACTGACACGAAATAATAATACGACACACGTCTTCAGCACAGGATCTTCTTCGTCATCTTCACTTCTCACTCATTGCGTATTAGAATTTCCACATTTGATTGTTTGGTCAGCGAACATTCCTTGTCAGTTCTGATTGAAATTTTTTTTAGCCTCGTTGCTAGTCATTCTGGATCTGTAGACTGTAGATTATAAAACTTCCTCATTCTTCTGTCTTCTTCTAATTTTCTTGTAAACTATTTGTCATATTTTCTATGTTAGTGTTTTGTTTTCCATTCTTCCGTCCATTTTCTCGTTTTGGAACTCATAAACTTTTGTTTCTTCTCATCGAATGAACATTTCTTTCGTGTGCCGCGCTGAAAATTAACTACTCACTTCCGTAAAGTAATATTGGGAAAGTAAATGTCTTATAATAATGTATTTGAAATTCTCTGGGTATTCACTTCATTCTGCATATAGTCATTACAGTCACAAGGCGAGTCATTATGAATTAACATAGTGTAATTGGTTCAGTTTTCTATCATTCACAACAAATTTCGTTTACAATGGATGTTTCACGATACGTTTGGTCTCATGAGCTGATACTGTTATTATATTCACCACACTGTGAAATTTACCTTTTCTCTTTGTGGGTGATACTTTTATGTAAAAAAAACATCAGTAAGTGAATACATCAGCTATGAGTCATTCCATGTCTATATAGCGTCATTCATACAAAATCAATTAACATCGGAGATCAACTACATTGTCAACACAGAAAATTATTTGCTGGTACAGGTTCGGCTAATTGTATGAAGGTCTACCACGACTCTGTTTTCATAATCCTATTTAACTGTTTCGTATTTGTACCAGCTGTGCTTCATTGTATTCCATGAAAAACGTACTCAGAATCTATGAAAGAGAAGTGTTTTCTCAGCAAAATTTCAAATAAACTTCAGAAAGTTCACGTAAAAGGAATAGTGAGTCAGCAGTGGAACTATCTGGTATAAAACGAATTTGTTTTCCTATAAGTATATATTCTATTATTGTTACCTCTATTCTTGGAAGGCCTCTGGGATACAGTTTGCTATAAGCACTAATCACCCTTCTTCCTACGTAGTGTTACACTCATCTCTTTACATCCTTTCTGTACAGTGATATTATTTGGGCCTCCTTCCAATTTATCAGCACAATTTTCTGATATCATATTATACAGGTGTAACAGCGTTCTTGATTACTTTGCGTTTATTACCTCCAGTCGACAAATTCTCTACAGAATTATGTGGAAATGAGGTGGATACACTGGAAAATCAGTAGAAAGAAAAACCTGCAGCCCTAAAACTGGCAGAGCTTGAAGCGATGACTAAAATAAGTTGGACTTAAATTTACAATAACCAGCAAGTGTGAAAAGAAGTGGGAGTAATATATTCCTACTACAAGTAGATGGAAAATTGTAGACGGATCACAGCGCTAATGAATTATTAACTTATCATTGGTGCTGGGAGGATAGAGTTCAACATGTCGCCGATATCGTGATCATTAATTGGTTCAAATGGCTCTGAGCACTGTGGGACTTAACTTCTGAGGTCAGCACTCCCCTAGAACTTAGAACTACTTAAACCTAAGTAACCTAAGGACATCACTCACGTCCATGCCCGAGGCAGGATTCGAACCTGTGACCGTAGCGGTCACGCTGTTCCAGACTGTAGCGCCTAGAAGATGATTAATTCAAAAGGTTCTGAACACTATGGGAAGGACATCACACACATCCACGTCAGAGGCGGGATTCGATCCTGCGACCCTGAAGCACCTAGAACCGCTCGGCCACACCGGCCGACCGTGATCATTAGTTGTACTGTAAAGTACGTGGACCTTACTGAAGGGCCAGCTGCAACATCGGGAGAAAATGGTTCATGAAAGTTACGGAAAAACTTACTCTGCCTCTAAAGATAGATATTAGAAGCCGTATCCTCCCGAATACAAATCAAAGTACGCAGAATTTACGCATACTTGCCGCATTCGATTCTGACTAAGACCATGTATCACAGAATGCCGACGGCATCGATTAAGAAAATCTCAAACAGTCAAAGGACGAGATGGGGAACCGCCTCGAAGCACTCGAGTAAGCTGGTCGGCAGAAACAGATAATTAAACAGACGCGCACACGCCAAGACACAAAGATCGTAATGAAAAACTTGTCTGTGATATCTAAAATGAAGCAATAACGAAGATGGGAAGAAAATGACGAATTATTTTGTACCTGAAAGGAGCGTGTCGAAGTGAGAGAGGCAGCGAAAAGTTAGGGTGCGGCGTTCATACATTCATCATTGTGCTCTGGGTGTGGGCCAGGCAGGGGTGCCACAACTTTTTTAACTTCCGCACCTGTGCCATGAATCACTGCGGCGCCTCACATTTTCTTGTTACCTTCAGCTGCTTTACTGCGGCCCTGTTTCCAGCGCAGATACCGTATTATGGTAGCAGTCGAAACACATTATTTGTAAAAATGAGATTAAAAAAATGAGAAAAAATAAGTGAATCACCGATATACAATGCATTATTTGTAAACGAGATAGTTTGCATGCCATTATGCTAATCGTTTTTACGTGTGTCGTTTCCTACTTCCCTGATCGCATTGGCAAAGGTGTCGCTATTTCGAATACCTTATTAATAATCTTGGAGTGTGGCTGAAGCAACTTCGGAAAAACTATACTAGAGACGGTACTTCATGCAGCACTCTCTCTTCACAAACACACACAGACACACGCACACACACACACACACACACACACACACACGCACACACACACACACACACACACACACACACACACACACACATATATATATATATATATATATATATATATATATATATAACACACACACACGCAGATATATATATGCAGTGTGGTCCGTTGAACGTGACCGGGCCAAAGCCAAATATCTCACGAAATAAGCGTTAAACGAAAAAACTACAAAGAACGAAACTTGTCTAGCTTGAAGGGGGAAACCGGATGACGCTATGGTTGGCCCGCTAGATGGCGCTGCCGTAGGTGCCAGATCTGGGCACTGTTGGACGACACTGACTAGGCTGAAATCTGGAATTTCGAGTTAGTCTAGAAAAGAAAATAACTTCAGGCCTCGTAACACTTTTATGGCCATTATAGTCATCATCAACCATGACTGGATTGTTCTACTGCATCCGTCTTACAATTTTGGTTTTGCATCATAAAATGTTTAACTGTTTCATTTTTCCAGTTTTCTGACTGGCTTCATGCGGCCTCTCCTGTGAGAAACCTCTTCATCTCAGAGTGGCACTTGCAACCTACGTCCTCCATTACTTCCTGGATGTATTCCAACCTCTGTCATCCTCTACAGTTTTTGCCCTCTACAGATCCCTCTAGTACTATGAAACTCATTCCCTGCTGTCTTAACAGATGTCCTTTCGTCGTGTCCCTTCACGTTGTAGTGTTTTCCACATATTCCTTTCCTCTCCGATTCTGCGCAGAAGCTCCTCATTCCTTACCTTATCATTCCACAACATTTTCAACATTCGTCTGTAGCACAACATCTCAAATGCTTCGATTCTCTTCTGTTACTATTTTCCCAAGTCCGTATACATTCTCAGAAATTTCTTCCTCAAATTAACGTATATGTTTGATACCAGTAAACATCTCTCCCACTGTTTGTCTGCTTTTGATACCCTCCTTGCTCAGTTTGTCCCTGGTTATTTTACTGCCTAGGTAGTGGAATTCCTTAACTTCACCTGCTTCGTGACCGTCAGTCCTTACGTTAGGTTTCCTGCTGTTCTCGTTTCTGCTACCTCTCATTACTTTTGTTTTTCTTCGATTTACTCCCAATGCATATTCTATACTCATTAGGTGGTTCGTCCCATTCAACACATATGTAATTTTCATTCACTTTCACTCAATGTACAACAGGAGGGCCGAAAGACTACACCGCCGTCTTACACCCTTTTCAATCCGAGGACTTCATTCTTGGCCGTCCACTCTTATTATTCCATCCTGGCTCTTGTACATATTGAATATTACCCGTCGCTTCCTATAACTTACCCCTATTTTTCTCAGAATTTCGAACCTCTTGCAATGTTTTACACTTTCGAACGCTTTTTCCAGGTTGACAAATCCTATGAACGTTTCTTGTTTTTCTTTAGCCTTGCTTCCACTATCAACCGCAACGTCTAATTGTTTCTATGGTGCCTTTACCGTTCCTGAGGCCCAACTGATCGTCATCTAACAATAACTCAATTTTATTTTCCATTCTTCCGTGTATTATGCTTGTAAGCAACTCGGGTGCATGAGCCGTAAAACTGATTGTGTGATAACTCTCACACTTCTCAGCCTTTGTAGACTTCAGAATTCTGTGGATGATGCTTTTTCGAATGTCAAATGGTATGTCGCCAGAGTCACATAGTCTATCCCTTCCACCTTCTTGGTACCTACGATTTTCTTTCCAACTTCCGTGATTTCCATATTTAGAGATGTCCTTTCCTCTTCAACTGCACAGCCTACTGAGCTATTCTCATGGTTGTATCTATAGCTTTAGGGAACTTCAAGTTTATCTCGTCATTCCTTAGTACAGCTGCAGCCCTCTTCTTTGCTTATAGATTCTACCTCACCAATCTCTTAAACTTCAACCTACTCTTCATCACTACTACATTGTGATCTGAGTCTATATATGCTCATGGATACGCCTTACAATATAGTATCTGATATCGAAATATCTGTCTGACGATGATGTAATCCAACAGAAATCTTCCCATATTCCCCGGCCTTCTACAAGTATACACTTTGTAATCAAAAGTATCCGGACACCTGGCCGAAAATGCCTTACAAGTTCGTGGTGCACTCCATCGATGATGCTGTAATTCAGTATGGTGTTGGCCCGCCCTTTGCCTTGACGACAGCTTATGCTCTCGGCGGCATTCGTTCAGTCAGGTGCTGGAAGGTTTTTAGGGAATTGCAGCCTATTCTTCGTGGAGTACTGCACTGAGGAGAGGTATCGATGTCGGCCGGTGAGGCCTAGCACGAAGTCGGCGCTCCAAAACATCCCAAAGGTGTTCTATAAGATTCAGGCCAGAACTCTGTGCAGGACAGTCCATTACACGGATGTTACTGTCGTGTAACCACTCCGCCACAGGCCGTGCATTATGAAGAAGTGTTCGATCATGATGAAAGATGCTATCGCTATCCTCGAATTGCTCTTCAGCAGTGGGATCCAAGAAGGTACTTAAATCATCAGTGTAGGCCTGTGCTGTATCAGTGCCAAGCCGTTCGGGATTAGCCGAGCGGTCTGAGGCGCTGCTGTCATGGACTGTGCGGCTGGTCCCGGCGGAGGTTCGAGTCCTCCCTCGGGCATGGGTGTGTGTGTTTGTCCTTAGGATAATTTAGGTTAAGTAATTTGTAAGCTTAGGAACTGATGACCTTAGTAGTTAAGCCCCATAAGATTTCACACACATTTTTTGATAGTGCCAAGCAAGTCAAGAAGGGGTGCAAGCCTGCTCCAAGGAAACCACCACCGCACCATAACACTACCGCCTCCGAATTTTACTGTTGGCACTACGCACGTTGGGTATAGCATTCGCTATACCCAAACCCTGCCATCGGATCGCCACATTGTGTACTGGGATTCGTCGCTCCACACAACGTTTTGCTACTGTTCAATCGCCCTATGTTTACGCTCCTTACACCAAGCTAGGCGTTGTTTGGCATTGACTGGCGTGATGTGTGCCTTATGAGCAGCCGTTCCACTATGAAATCCCAGTTTTCTCACATCCGGCCTAACTGTCACAGTGCCTGCAGTGGATGCTGATGCAGTTTGGAATTAATGTGTGACGTATGCCACAAATGACACCCCATCACCTGACTACGTTCTAAGACCGAGAGTTCCACGGATCGCCCCATTCTGCTCTCTCAAGATGTCTAATGAGTACTGAGGGCGCTGATATGGAGTACCTGGCAGTAGGTGGCAGCACAATGGACCTAATATGAAAAACATCTAATTTTGTGGGTGTCCTGATACTTTTGATCTCATAGTGTAGCACCTCCTCCTCTTTTGATTTTTGAACCGAGTATTCGCTATTATTAGCTGAATTTTTTTGCAGAACTCAGTCTTTCTCTTCTCTCATTCCTTTCCCAAGCCACTATTCACCTCTTAGCTTTTCTTCTGCTCCTTCCCCTACAGCTGCATTCCAGCCCCCCATGACTATCAGAGTTTAATTTCCTTTTACGTACTGTATTCCCCTTTTAATATCCTCATGTTCATCATCTACTTCTTCATATTCAGCTTGCAACGTAGGCATGATCACCTGAACTATCGTTGTCCGCATTGATTTGTCGTTGAATCGGATAAGAACTATCCTATCACTGAACTGTTCACAGTAACACTCTCTGTGCCCTACCTTCCTATCAATAACTAATCCTTCTCTCCATACAACATTTTCTGCTGGTATTGATTTTACTCTATACTCATTAACGAGAAAACCTTGTCTTCTTTCTGCTCCTATTCTCTGAGCCTTTGCATTCCCCTTTTCATATTTTCTAGCTTCCCTATCACGATCAAGCGTCTGACATTCCACTCTCCGCCTCGCATAACGTTATCCTTTCGTTGATTGTTCTATCTTTTCTCATGGTCATCTCCCTATTGGCAGTCCGCTCCCGGAGACCCGAATGGGGGCTATTCCTGTAACTTCTTCAGTTACACATGTTCCTCGGATACATGATATGTGTGTTGAATGTAGTGGTTTCCATTGCCTTCAGTATCCTCATGCCATTGATCATTGTTGATTCTTCCGCCTTTAGGGATAGTTTACCATCCCAAGGACAAGAAAGTACCCTGAACCTTCCGCCGTTTTTGCCAAAGGCCGTTGGCAGATTGAGGGTGACTTCTTATGCCGGAAGTCTTCGGCCGCCAATGTTGTTTATTAATCGCAGTTTAAGGGGTGACGAGATTCGAAACCAGGTCCGAGTATATTTTGATAACCAATGACGTTATCCGAAGACCACGGGTGCAGGTTTTTCTTTTATTTTGGTCTGTGAAAAATAGAGTAAGTGGTCTAAATTTTACAGACTCAGTTGCTATCGACAGAGTTGTGGAGTGTGTTTAGTCTAAGGTACGTGACGTTTTAATGTCTTTTTCATCGTTGTAATTGGATAATTAATGATGGCGACTATTTGGACAAATGGCTGTATGCTGTTGAAATCGTGCGCCGCTCAACTGTGTTACTGTACTTCTTGTATTTATTGCAGTTTCGAAGAAAAAAAATCAGCAACCAGTTTCAGAATAACTCTCAGTGTGTAGTTAGTCATATAATGCTGTTTTCATAACAAGGTTAACAGCTGCCTTTCCTTTCTTCTATTTACTACTATTGCTACTTCACGAATGGCCATGGGCAAGATGTATGCCTGAATGACCATGTGCAAAGTCCATATGTGCATTCAGACGTGAGCACACTGTCATGGTTAGTTTGCATTTGGGTACTTAATCATGAAGACTGGTCACTAAATAGGCAACTTACTAGAGAAACTATCTTCACTTGCAGCCAGCATACAACAGTGGCCTATAAAGTCCATTCTGCATTGCCGTAAGACAATAAGTAGATATTAGAATAAAACATACTAACTTTCTCTAGAATATCCCCAACAGGAAGCATTATATTCACACAAGCACGAAAGCAGTTTCACTTGAACTTCACCACGTACCCCTTTATTATGAGAATGAAACTTTGCACCGATTAATTGAAAGTCAGAAGTTACAAAACGGATGCATCGGCAATGGTCTGTGACAGCTGTAATGCCTTGCTGTAAAGCGCAGAAATACAAGTGTGCATGTATCACAAATTATAGCTGTACATAAAAGAGACGACGAGACAATGGAAAAAGGAAGGGTGGAATTCTCGAAGCATTATTATCTGAGTCAGGAAAAGCATTTTTACGTACAGAACTTCCAACTAAAAATGGATATGACAAAATTTAGACCCTGGTGGACAGTTTCTATCGACTCACATTGATCGGTCATATAAGTATTCACATATCAGTTTCTATGACTGTATGAAACTATATGAACTAAGTTTCAGATATGTAATCAAACACTGCGAGTATTCCATCACTCATACGCAGTGTGTGCAGAATAACATGATATTATGGTACAATTTTTTTTCAAAACTTGTTCCATAACTTAATTAATAAGCCTGTACTCAAATTCGACTACCAAATAAATTCAGATTATTATTGACCCATTAAAGTACGGATATAACTCAAACATACACCAATAATTGCAAATCTGAGCCGGCCGCGGTGGCCGAGCTGTTCTAGGCGCTTCAGTACGGAACCACGCGGCTGCTGCGGTCGCAGTTTAGAATCCTGCCTCGGGCGTGGAGGTGTGTGGTGTCCTTAGGTTAGCCAGGTTTATGTAGTTCTAAGTCTAGGGGACTGATGACCTCCGATGTTAAGTCCCATAGTGCTTAGAGCCATTTGAACCATTTTTTGCAAATCTGATAAGTAGTTCATTCCATTTCCATGAAGCATATATGTAATGTTTCTCTGTAAGCTGGGTTTACTGGTTCACTATTGGAGTGGGAGGACCTGAGGGGTACATTTTGAGGAGGGTCGTAAAACTGTTCCTTGCTGAAACGCAGAATCCAAGCCACTTACCCACTGAAGAGACGGGCGCTGTCAGAGAATGTATCCAGTGTACCGAGAATAGCTTCGCAGAAGGCAGGGAGTGGCGTTCAGCAGACCGTAAACCTTTATGTGAGAAGCAATGTAAAGAACGCTTTCTAAAAAGATAAAGATCTATAACTGGATGGAAAAACAAGAAGCACTCAAAGCCAGAAGAATCTGTTGGACCCAAAAGATGTCAGAAGCATCTGATGTTTAAATTTTGTAAGGGAGCCCTGATACGGTTCAATAAAGTTGTTTTTGTAGTGAAGACAAAGACACGCGAGTGTGTACGTGCAGCTGCTATCCGTCGGCTGAAATATGAAACCATCCTGATAGTGGGAGACAATTACCAAGGAAAATCGCCAAACAGCCGAGAAGACATTTTATTTAGATAACAAGTTTCGGCCTCTCAATAACGCCATCTTCAGGCCCCATATGTACTTCATGTATACACAATCAAACGTTCATTATTCGAGTGTTCCCTTCGAAGACATGACAATATTCAAATAAACAATTCATAATATCCAGATACTTAAGGCTACAATATGCTAGTATCGATACATCTTATTGTCTATACATGTAGTGCATACAGGGCCTGAAGATGGAACTTTTGAGATGCCGAAACTGGTTGGCTACGTAAAATAACTTCTCAACATGTGCAGGTGTTTGGCGATTCTCCTTGGTAAATATTTGACCAGCCGCTGTACGGCATCGACAATGGATCAACAGAGATAGAATTTTTGCTTTCCGACCCGCTCAAGACAGAAATAAGCATTACTGTTTCATCACCGCAGATTCTTTAGGGGAAGGGAAACTTTTGCTATTTTTATACATTTTTCATTGGTCGTAGCTCGGATGGTCTACAGCAACGAGGATCTTGTGCTGGGAGAACCAGTAAGATTTTGATAAGGAGAGCAGACAGACACTTTGTTTTGGATCATCAAAGGGAGAAAAGTCTTCACCTTACAACTGTAGAGAGGGGGCTTCATCCTAGAGGGCTTCATCGTAGATGCCCGAGCTGCATTTGTTATTCTCAGCTACCAATGCGTCCGTCATCTGCACCTGAGATTCAGAACGATGAAATGCATGAGCACCGTTTGCATACGTCGTGACGAAGTCGTTTGTTTTGCGTTAGAGTTTCGATTTTTTGAATTTATTCACAGTCAGCCAGCTGAACTCAATACACAATTAGACATGGGGTGTCTCCCTCATATGTAATTTTCTGGGTCCTCTCTCTAATCAGTTGACTAATTCAGCACTCATTGGCGATTTATGTGGTCAAACTAATCCTATTATTTCAATTTCAGTTCCACCCACCTTAGAGTATTACCGTGTATGTTTAACGATGCGTTTGAAACTTTGTGCATTTTATAATTATCTGTTTTGCCTACTCTGCGACTGGAATCAAGTTAATGCATCTCAGTAATAAGCAGGATTCTATTGTGACCTTTAGTATCATTCCACTGTTCGATGAAACCCTTTCTCATTATATTTAAACGAACTATGTAATCACATATCACGTTTAAATGACCACCTCTGTTTAAATTCTGATGTTCAATAGTTTCCGTTACAAAACTTTATTTTAACATTTCAAATAGTCTAATGGGATGCGGTGTGTTCACAGTATACGACGCTGCGTTCGTATTTTATTAGGATCACAGGCTTAATGCTCAACCGCAGTATCAGTATCACAATGATCACAAAAGATACGACCAACTGAAAGAAATAAGGCTCGTAGGTATAGAGATGACTTTGAATCGAACTGTACTGTTTAGAATCATCGACAAAACAGGTGCAGAAACCAGAACATTCACGGACACAAGCCATAAAGTGGTCTGAGTTTGAGATACACAAAGCACAATAAGATTTCAACAGGATGCGATTCAAGTGCAAAGCTGAATGAATTACGTTAAAAAAATACGTAACTTAGCCCGATTGACGACAGTTACAAATCTTGTGACAACATAGTGCGGACTGCATTGTGCAACCTACGACCGGCCCCTTTGGGAAACCATGCCAGAACGTTTCCTGCCTGGAATCAGGGAAGAATGTCTCTTACGTCACATCATCTGACCTATAGGAGGGCAGAGAATTTCTGTCAAATTGTTCGGCGTTACTCACCTTCCCCGTCTTCTGAGCAAGGAAGCTGCAAGTTAACAAATAAGCAAAGTGTGAGTAATCCATAGCCAATGTGCAGTGACTTTCGATTACAGCAAAGCAGACATATGTGTGTATTGTGTAGCGATGACTGTCTCCTACAAGGCAATCATACCTCGCCATTGCACCCTTTCTGATGACGAAACTTCAAGTTTAGGAGAATTTGTTCAAAGGTAAAGTCTTGTCTATCTTTGTTACAGAATACTCTTGTTTCCGTGGACGCTGAAATATTATTTGTGTAGCTCTTTCACGCGTTTGTCGTTCTTAATTCTATCCATCTGTATTGGATCACCCCACCGTCACGTTTATTAGGTAGCATTGTGGCTAGCGTATCGCTGAAATGCCGAGGTAGTGATGAAATAAACCCACTAATGACTTGACCCGCATCCGTATTTAACCTGCCCGATCCGCCAGTCGGATCTCCAGCAGCCGTAGCACAGATGTACACAAGCAACCGAACGATAAATTTCAATTACTGCACCCGGAAGAAGAAGATACTGACATACAGATGCTAAAAATGAAACATATTTATAGACACCGAGCCAAATAAGCAACAAACTAAACAAAAAGCGTTTTCCTTCAAATTCCATACAGAAGACTGAGGTGCGAACACGTTACATCGTACACAATTACTTACAAATGTAGTATCCTCTCTTTCAATCAGATGTAATTGTGCGAAATGCTAGAAATTAAAGAAACGTCAGTCGTAAAAGATGAACCATTGGTTCATTATTGTGGTGTACGTGACATCACCGTCCTGGTTTTCAGCACATCTAGTACAATGAAGACAAAGCTGCTGGTGGCTGACAATGCAATGATAATGTAAGGAGCAAACTAGATTAGGCAAGAGACCATTTCTCACCAAAAGATGTCTGCTGTCAGAAATTACAGAAACTAGTTTGGGAAGCTCTGGGGACATATGAATCGTTGGTTGATTTGGGGGAGGGTGGCAAACAGCGAGGTCATCAGTCCCAACAGACTAGACAAGGATGGGGAAGGAAGTTGGCGGTGCCTTTTCAAGGAAACCGTCCCGGCATTTGTCTGAAGCGATATAGGGATATCACGGGAAACCTAGATCAGGTTCAACCGTCGTTCTCCCGATCGCGAGTCCAGTGTGCTAACCACTGCGCCACCTCCCTCTGTCTGAGAAAGTGTGTCTGCAGTGGTTGCATAGTATTGTGTCACGGACTGTGGAAAAGAAAACAAGATTTCAGGTATGGTTGCACAGAAGAATATCGAAAATTATGTAATCACCCAATAGAAGAAGGCCCTGTATTACAGCACGCGTGTTAATAAATTAGAAAGTAATATCCTCGGTTGCCGATGGAGATACTGAGGGCTAAAAACGCGGCGGAAGCCAAAGGTTAGAACATATACAACTGAAGACGTTTTGTTTACGAGACGAACAATAATCTGTTTTCCCGCCGGCTCAAGGCCTTTGGGGGCTGGGTAAGAATTATGGAGAAAGAGAGAAGGAAAGTAATAAATGATAATGAAGTAAGTAATACATGATATACCGATCGAGGTGGCGCAGTGGTTAGCACACTGGACTCGCATTCGGGAGGACGACGGTTCAATCCCCCTCCGACCATCCTGATTTAGGTTTTTCGTGATTTCCCTAAATCGTTCCAGGCAAATGCCGCGATGGTTCCTTTGAAATGGCATGACAGACTTTCTTCACTATCCTTCCCTAATCCGATGAGACCGATGACCTCGCAGTCTGGTCTCTTCCCCCAAACAATCCAACCCAAGCAATACATGACATAGGCTACACAAACATTCATCATGAATCGGTATACCTATTGATGAAAATGTATAAAAACCCCTATAGTAAATCCTGAGATAAATCTTCACTTACGGACAGAAGAACGCTGCGGGAGACTAATTTAGTAACAAGGATTCTTAAAAATATTAACTGTAGCGGTATCAGGGTGTGTATAAATTACCACCACAGTATAATATCTTAATAACCTTAAAACTGCGTTAGATACTAACAAACAGTTTTCAACTAGTGATACGACAACTCAGAATGCTTTTTACCTTCTAGGAGACAGAATTTTAACGCAAAACGTAACTTGAAAACAAATAAAACGTGGACGCCAGACGAGAAAGCTCAGTGTGTGGCCTGGTTCATACAGACGACATCCGATACCCAAGTCCAACGAAATTTTCGGACACCGCATGGAAGGCAATCCACCGTCCCTACCAACTATTCGGGCTTACCATTCGTCATTTATGGAAAAAGGTAGTGTTATCCTTAAAAATGACGCGGGGCGCCCATCTGTTCCAGACGCCAACTTGGACAAGCTGCGGTAGGCGGTTGCAAGGAGTCCGGAAAAATCCCTGCATACGGCGGCTAGAGAGTTAGGAACTAGACGATCAACAGTGCAGAATGTCTTGCATAAGAGTTAGCGATCGTGGAGGTGTAGCGTCTGTTACATTCACAGCTACCATCTACCGTCATGGTGTGGGTCTGAAGATGATCTAAAACAGACCGAAACAGATAACATTATATAAATAAGTTTATTGCTGTTGTGACTGTGTACATTCAATTTTAAATACTAAATAAACCGCCGTCCTCCTGAGGGACACGTTCTCAAAAATTATCTTGCATAAGAGCTTGTAGGTCTATCTGTACATGGTGCTGCTGCTCAGGCATTAAAGCCTACTGACAAACCTCAGTTCGACCACTTTGTGGTGGATATGCTAGGTAAAACTGAAGCAAACAACGAGTTTTTGGAAGAGGTTTGTTTCTCCGAAGAGATAACGTTACATGTATCCGAAAATCTGAACCGTCACAACTTTCGTGCGTGGGATTCGCAGCACTCTCATGTTACTCAGAAATGGAAAGAGACAGTTCCAAGGACAATGTCTGTTGTGGACTGATGCACAACTGCATCGTTGACGTATTCTCACTCATCGAATCTGCCGTCAATAGTAGGCTTTTCTGGACATGTTAGAAGACTTTTCTGTGCCACAATTGTAGCACCTGTAAACTGATGTGGTATTCCAGAAGGCTGGGGCACTTCCCTACTGGTCCCTAATGTACATCAGTTCCTAGATGAAAAGTTTCCGGAAAGGTGGATCGGACGAGATGGTCCAATTCGATGGCAGCCATGATCCCCTGACCTTGCACCACTGGACCTCCATCTGTGTGGTTTCCTAAGGGATTTTATGTACCAGACCAAGGTTAGAGATCTACAGGACCTGAAGCCACGTACTCGCAAAACATTTGAAAACACCACCGTGAGCTGTACGTGGAGAGAGGTGGAATTCCGACTTGGCGTTGTCCGTGCCACTAAAAGTAGACAAGTTCATGAATTTAAATGAGGAACAAAAGCTTTATGGCTTACCACATGTTGTAAAGCGTTTCTTCATATCTAGTATTGTTTTAAGGGTATTAAAGTTTTAAGTTGTAGAGGTAGTTCATGGACATCCTGTATAGCTTCGAGCCAGGCGCTTGTTGAAAAAAGGTCGAGTGAATAAAGTTTGTATCCTGCGAGCCCAGAGACATGTAATTTCTGTGTCGACGGAGCAACACAGTCGTCTCAGTGAATGCGAACTTCGACATTGCGTCGCCTTCCTGCCGGCGGACCACCTGGCGAGAAGACTAAATGTCGCATCCTGGGTTGCGCTACAGACAGCTCTGCAGGCAGGCTGCCGGGTCAGCAGCGAAGAATGGCGTTTGAAGAATTTTTTAATTAGACTACTTACTTTGAAAGACACGATTATTCAGTGACCGTACAGAGTTCGCAGCACGGGCGGAATGTGTGATGAACGCCCTCGTCTAACTAGGAGCACGGTTGCGAGCATTAATAGAAACTTAGTTTTGTGCAGAGTCTGTTATCAAATAATGTTATTTTCTTTCTCCTCTCTCCTTTTCATCTTTAGAAGAACAAAAAACATGCAACATAAAAGTAATTACTGTTAGTACTATAACGGTTTGCTTTTACTGTGTTACTTGTAAGTAATATGGATCCTTAAAAATATTTTTTGTAACTGTCTCATTATCAAATTGTCACAATTGGTAACAAGGATCGTTCACTTAATAATCGTCTTCAGATCAGAAGAAAAGTTTTGTAAAACAACGCAGCTGTAGAAGACGATAACAGCACTGTACCAGAATGAATTTAATTTTCATTTAAAATTTATAGAGACCTTGTAATTCTCTGCAGTAATAGTGAGGTCCTGGCCGATTTCATTCCCAAAATCGCTGAGAGGAAAATGACTGTGTGTATGCTTCTGTACGCGCTTTACTTTATTCCATCACATTCCCATAGCCATACGGGGTGGGCAGTCTAAAGGTCCCTGATGCTCGTCTCTGAATTTGATGCATGCCGAGATGTTTCCATGCGAATAGACGTGCAACTATTCAGTAAATGACCACCCCGATGAACCATTATCTCAACGACCGTTCAGCGAACGTTGCGGTGTAAGAACCTCTGCAGCAGTTGCCTGATTTATGCACCCTTGCTGACTGCTGATCATTGATAAAGATCTACAACTGGATGGGAAAACACGAGACATTCATAGCCAGAAGAATCTGTGGGACCCAAAAGAGGTCAGAAGCATCTGATGCTTAAATTTTGTAAGGGAGCCCAGATACTGTTTACTAAAGTTGTATTTGCAGTAAAGACAAATACACGCGAGTGTGTACTTGCAGCTACTATCCATTGGCTCAAATATGAAACAATTCTGATAGTGGGAGACAATTACCAAGGAAAATCGCCAAACAGCCGTATGTTCCAAGAAGTTATTTTATTTAGATAACAAGTTTCGGCCTCTCGATAATGCCTTATTCAGGCCCCATATGTACTTCATGTATACACAATCAAATGTTCATTATTCGAGTGTTCCCTTCGAACATGACCGCCCAGATGAACCATTATCTCAACGACCGTTCAGTGATCGTTGCGGCGTAAGAACCTCTGCAGCAGTGCATGATTTATGCACCCTTGCTGACTGCTGATCATTGGCGACGAAGTATGGAATTCGCACATCAGTGCCACACATGAACGTCCATTGAGTGGAGACAGTAGCTTTTCAGATGAATCATGTTTTATGTTCCATCCGACAGATGGCGGTTGGCATGTACTGCGTGAGACATGTAAGAACACCCTGCAATCAGGAGGGAGGGTTATGGTCTTGGTTAAGTTTCCGTGGCTTCCCCTGCCCTGGGTTTTCCCTTCATTTTGGAAGACAATGCATCAGCACAAGTATGCACCTATCCTTCGGGACCGTGTCCACCCCTACGTGCACACTTACTCCTCGGCACGATAGCATCTGCTAGCAGGACAATGCATCGTGTCACACGGCTTCCAGTGTACGTGAGCTTTTCAGCGTCCAACAGGATGAGTTTACCACACTCCTCTGCTCACAAAACTCCCTGGATTTCTCTGCGGGACAACCTCGATCGGACTCTTCGCGCCTTGGATCCGCAACCGTCAACCGCAGCATAGCTGACCACGTCACTGGAGTCGGCATGGCTCCCTTTCGATACATTCCAGAATTTCGTCCTGTAAAATCTGATTATTTAAGCTTTTAATGGTGTTCACATTAATCTGATTGGACCGTGCATGTAAGGGTCCCGGATCTGCATTCGGACTCATTTCAACTTAAACTGCGTGCAATGTTTGACTGATACCTGGTTTCAACTTAGCATAATGTGGTGTTACATTAGACAAACGGCATTGCTTGTTATCTGTGCGTTTCCTCTGTGTTAAAGTTATGCTTTAACATACAAAAAATCTTTCGATTTTGTAATATGCTTGGCTTGGCACTAGATTTACGAGTTGCGACATATTGGCAATAAGGTTGCACAGCGATCCTGGAAATATTTATTTTACTATGAATCCATTCACGGACTAGAGAGGTTTATTAACCAGGTACTTAATTTTGTAAAACGGTGACCGCTTTCAGACCCGAGTAAACCTTATACGTTACGCATTTCGTGTCATTGCTTATACAGGTTGGTCCATTGATAGTTACCGGACCAAATATCTCACGAAATAAGCGTCAAACGAAAACACTAAAAAGTGCGAAACTTGTCAATCTTGAAGGGGGAAACCAGACGGAGCTATGGTTGACCAGCTAGATGGCGCTGCCATAGGTCAAACGGATATCAACTGCGTTTTTTAAAATAGGAACCCCCATTTTTATTACATATTTGTGTTATACGTAAAGAAACATGAACCTTTTGGTTCGACCACTTGTTTCGCTTTGTGATAGATGGCGCTGTAATAGTCACAGACATGTAAGTGCATGGTATCACGTAACATTCTGCCAGTGCGGACGGTATTTGCTTCGTGATACATTACCCGTGTTAAAATGGGCCGTTTACCAATCGCGGAAAAGGTCGATATCGTGTTGATGTATGACTATTGTGATCAATATGTGCTATGTATGCTGCTCGCTATCCTGGACGACATCATCCAAGTGTCCGGACCGTTCGCCTGATAATTGCGTTATTTAAAGAAACAGGAAGTGTTCAGCCACATGCGGGACGTCAACCACGACCTGCAACAAGTGATGATGGCGAAGTAGGTGTTTTAGCTGCTGTCGCGGCTAATCCGCACATCAGTAGCAGATAAATTGCACGAGAATCGTGAATCTCAAAAACGAGGTGTTGAGAATGCTACATCAACATCGATTGCACCCGCACCATATTTCTATTCACTAGAAACTGCATGGCGACGACTATGAACGTCGTGTACAGTTCTGCCACTGGGCACAAGAGAAATTACGGGGCGATGACAGATTTTTTGCACGTTCTCTATTTAGCGACGATGCGTCATTTACCAACAGAGGTAACGTAAACTGGCATAATATGCACTATTGGGCAACGGAAAATCCACGATGGCTGCGACAAATGGAACATCAGCGACCTTGGCGGGTTGTGTATGGTTTTATGCATTACGGGAGGATACATTATGGGAGGATGGACAATTGGCCCCCATTTTATCGATGGCAATGTAAATGGTGCAATGTACGCCGAGTTCCTACGTAATGTTCTACCGATGTTACTACAAGATGTTTCACTGCATGACAGAAAGGCGATGTACTTCCAACATGATGGATGTCCGGCACGTAGCTCGCGTGCAGTTGAAGCGGTACTGAATAGCGCACTTCATGACAGGTGGTTTGGTCGTCGAAGCACCATACCATGGCCCTCACGTTCACCGGATCTGACGTCCCCGGATTTATTTCTGTGTGGAAGGTTGAAGGATATTTGCTATCGTGATCCACCGACAACGCTTAACAACGTGTGTCAGCGCATTGTCAATACATGTGCGAACATTACGGAAGACGAGCTAATCGCTGTTGAGAGGAATGTCGTTACACGTATTGCGAAATGCACTGAGGTTGACGGACATCATTTTTAGCATTTATTGCATTAATGTGGTATTTACAGGTAATCACACTGTAACAGCATGCGTTCTCAGAAGTGATAAGTTCACAAAGGTACATGCATCACATTGGAGCAACCGAAGTAAAATGTTCATTTGTACCTATGTTCTGCATTTTAATTTAAATACCTACCTGTTACCAACTTTTCGTCTAAAAGTGTGACCCATATGTTTGTGACTATTACAGCGCCATCCATCACAAAGTGAAAAAAGTGGTCCA
The DNA here is from genome assembly GCF_021461395.2 of Schistocerca americana. NCBI lineage: Eukaryota > Metazoa > Arthropoda > Insecta > Orthoptera > Acrididae > Schistocerca > Schistocerca americana. Next base: position 684,801,544 of record NC_060122.1, read on the forward strand.
GCTAAAACATTCATATTTCTTTACGTACTACACGAATATTTAATAAAAAATGGGGGTTCCTATATAAAAGAAAAACAGTTGATATCCGTTTGACCTATGACCGCGCCATCTAGCGGGCCAACCATAGCGCCATCTGGTTTCCCTCTTCAAGCTAGATGAGTTTCGTTCATTGTAGGTTTTTCGTATGATGCTTATTTCGTGAGATATTTGGCCCGGTCACTATCAATGGACCACCCTGTATATTCATTGTATCGGCGGAGACACTATGTATGATCGTTTTTGGGCAGAACTCGACCATGAGGTACAAAACTGGCAACATGATGCACGAATAATATTGTGTTCCTGTCTATTTCGCAGAAGGGAAGAAAATTCTGAAATAATGCATCTGCTAAGGCTTTCTAGCCCCTTCCAAGAGCCAAGAGCCACATCGCGTCGCCGTATCCATGGACATTGGATGGACACGGTCAGCACCGGCGATGCTGGGCAACAGTCTGTGGAGCAGAAGATGTTTTCTTCAGATGTATACATGGCTCTGCAGGAAGGCGAGAAACGGCTTTAACAAATCGCTAGTAGCACAATCAAAGCGCTTTTTAGTTAGTGTTAGTATTCCGATGCTGTGTTCGCAATGTTATATGCAAAGGTGCTTTTAACTAGGTCCGGACAGGCATCGGAAGGCCTAACGATACCTATCGACAGCCACGTCATCCTCAGGCAGGCGTCACAGGGTACGTATATGGAGGGGCATGTGGTCAGGACACAGCTGTTTCGGGGATTGTTAGCTTTCGTGACCGGACCCGCTACTTCTCAGTCAAGTTGGTCCTCAATCGGCTTCACAAGGGCTGACTGCAACCATTTTGCCAACAGGCGCATTAAGTGAAGTCAACTGCAACTCACTTAATCCGTAAGTTGTGAGCGCTTAATTACGGCTTGTTGTGGCTGTACGTGGTATAGATACTGCACGCGGGGTGTGTTAGAAAGCCGATTCATATCAGTACACTCAATGTCAGTGGTTGTGCAAAAGTAAAATGTAATTTAAAATATTGTTACAACTGCGGATTTCTTCCGAACACGTTGTTTTTATGTTGAGTCAGTGTTGTTCTTTTTAGTGAATCTTTGTTTATTTTTCATGTGTTCTGGGAATTGCTACATACTCTTATATGAATGAATTCTCTATACAGTGTGTCCCATAAGGAGTGGTCAGTATTCAGGCATATGATAAGAAAGAGCACTCGAAGCAAAAATGTCTTTTAAACATGGGTTCTAAAAGCAAACACTAAGAGTTGTTAAGACTTCTTCATCTCCGATGTTATTGAACAAATCTCTTCTGCACCCGGCTCTTTACTTTCCATAATTTCAAAGGTATAGATAAAAATTTTCCAGGAAACTTGGGCACTAAAGTGCATGTCAACCTATGAACACTTGTTGATCTTCGGTACTGTGAAACACATCTCTTCGACTAAACAAGTGCCCGTACTATTAAAGTGTGCATTTTAGAGCCCATGTTTACTAACAATTTTTTCTCGCTTTGTTACTTACTACCACTTCTCAAAGTATGGAAAGCAAAGAGCTAGCAGTAGAAGAGATTTCTTTCACAGAATTTTTTAAAATAAGTGCAGTCTTAGTTACAATTTCACATCAAAATCGCCTCGCCCTTTTAGGGCATCAGTAGATTGACTACAAAACAACAGAACAATTTATGAGAAACAAACAGACGAAGGGGCATGGTCCATTTTGTGTAACTACGCAGGTAAAATAGACCAGAAGTAATAGAAGCTTACGTACAGGTATTGACTATCGATTATGAGGAAGCTATGGCCGGATCTTCAATACTTTTGCACTGTAAACTTAAAATACCGGTGGTGTATCAAGCTGGCAACAGTGCGATATTACTGAACGTTTCTATAATAAAAAAATAAAAATATTTGTATAAAAAGTGTTATTTTAACACGTTTTGAATCGTATTACAAAGCATAAAATAATTTCTCCAAGTACCATACAGGTAACTGACCACGGGCGTGCCGCAGTGGTAACGCCGGTTCCCTTCAGATCACCCAAGTTTAGCGCTATCGGGCTGGGCTAACACATGCGTGCGTCACCATCCGGTTTGCCGAGCGCTGTTAGCAAGTGGGGTGCACTCAGCCCTTGTGATGCAAACTGAGGAACTACTTGATTGAGACGTAGTGGCTCCGGTCTCGGAAAACGCCATACGACCGGGAGAGCGATGTGCTAACCCCATACCCCTCCATATCCGCATCCACTGACGCCTATGATCTGAGGATGACACGGCAGCCGGTCAGTACCGTTGGGCCTTCATGGCCTGTTCTGGAGGAGTTCAATTGATACAGGTAACTAGCCCCAAACAGACAGCTTTGAAAATTTGTGATTTTGAATTTTTAATAGCTCGAAAATAATTATAAGACTTCAAAACAAAAATGTTGGGCGCATACAATAGACAAAATTTAGGATGTGAAATAAGCATGCGTCAAAAGATTCTGTTTCCTATAAGACAAATCAGAGCTCGCACGGAAAAATTTAAGTGCTCGTTTTTCCCGCGTGCCGTTCGAAAAGTGGAACGGTAGAGGAACAGCTTGAAAGTGGTTCATTGAACCCTCTGCCAAGCGCTTTATTGTGAATAGCAGGGTAATCACGTAGATGTGTAGATGTAGATGCACCGCATGTACCACACATTATTCATTGCAAGTTTTTCAAGTGTTTCCATAGGTATTAAAAACTGGCAATCACAAACACTCAGAACTATCTGTAAGGGATTAGGAATCTGTGTGCGCTTAGGAGAATTTTTTTTTACTTTTCACCAGATTTCAAAACGGGATGTATTTCAGATATTTTTTTTCTTTAGATGAATATTTTCTGCCCTTCCGTCTTCTGCGCATGTGAAATTTCTCAATGGACTTTAACCCTTTTGATGATTTTATAAGAGATACAGATGTCATGTTTATTTCCGAATACTTTCGCCTTCTCACACGTGAAATAGAATAGTGTTACCTGTACCTTTTAATAATATATCAATCTGTGTAACAGATCTTTTCCGAAAACTTCCTTTGTCGTAAAAGATTTTTGTTGCAAACTGTTGTGACTGAAATCTGACAAGAATTGTTCATGTCACAAAGAACCAGCAGAATGGCCGACCAGCCAGAAACCGTCAACAGCAGTTACACAGCTGTAAACAGGAGGACAACAACAGGAAAACAGAAAGTGGAGAATCCATCGCAGAATAACGAAGTGCGAACGAGTAATTCGAAAGTGAAAAAACCTAAGGCACAGCGAAACCTGCGACGAAACCAATGTTGTGTAATGACAATGCTACGATAATGCATAGAACACACAATTGAAGACAGAGTCGTGGTGCCGCTAGCTTTGTAGTTGGGCCACGAGCATTAATTCCCCGATAAGATGAGTGTGGCTCTGCGTCATTACGAAGCCAGTAGTTCAGAGGCGATACAATGCTGCCTAGTGGCCATTATAGAATTCCACACATATTGCCTGGAAAGCATACCGTTACTTCCTGTACAACATGCCTGACCTGCGGGGCAACCGAGGTGTAAGGCGTTACTATATCTCCCCACCCCCCAACCCTACGGGAGCAAGGTGGGTCACATATATTTAAAATTTCAAGCCTTCAGCCCATCGAGAAGTTAGTTTAAAATCAGTTGCAAAATCTGCGCAGAGCAGACAAAGCGACATAATGAAAACTCGATAGTATACAGCTCAATGAGGAAGAAATAAGAATAGAGTAGTCCTTATTCCAAAAAGCTGCCTAGATTGTGGTTCTTGCTGTGTATTAGCAACGAAAATGGAGGCACCTTTGTGTAAGAGCCGGAAATCCACATTCGCAACATAAAAACCTCCGCCTGAAATGGAACGTGCGCGGCTGAGCCGTTTCGCGGACGAGTGTAACCGGGCGGTGCCCGCGAGAGGCAAATATAGCCACTCTGCGGAACAGCGCCGGCTGCTGCTGCTGCAGTTCCGCTTAATGGAATACCGGCGCCCGCAGGCCGCAGCGGCTCGGCGTCACTTTGAAGCGCGCGCCAGGTGGCGTGACCGTACGCCCCCTGGCCGCTGCTGCCGGCTTTAAAACCAGTTAGCGGGCCGTCGGCGGCGGCGTTCTTTATTTGGCCGAGTGCGTGACTTGGCAGCCGGAATTCAATTAGCGGCGCCCGCCTCTGCGTGCCGACCGCCTCCCGCTGATTAGAGGGACTCCCGAGCCGACGCCACCGCCGACGCCGGCGCCGACGCCTCCCTCGGCACCGACGCCGCCCCTGAAGCCGCACCCGACGCCGGCGCCGCCGCTCTCAACGCCGAAGCCACCTCCGACGCTGACTCTGGCCCGTGGTGCGTGCGCAGCAACCAGTCCAGTTACCAACACTTGGACACATCGGGCTCCGTTAGCCTCAGGCCACATAATTTACGTAATGAGCGATTCTACAGTGTACAGTTCACATCATATGACATTACAATCAATCTCACGCTTCCCCCCACCCCCCACCCCCACCCCTCCGCCCATCAGGTCGATACATTCAAAGGGTAAAGCCAATGGATGGCCTAGATTCATTTGTACGATAAAGCAGTTTGGCTACGAAGTCTAATGATATACTGTAACGTATCCCATACACTAAAAAACAAAAAAAGGAACGTAACTGACTTCAAATGCTAATGTTTCATTCTTCCAAAGGCTAACTGTTGTGAAGTGGGTACATCAAAGTGACAATTTCTAACAACCCTACCACAACAAAGGTCAAAATTTAACAATGACTGTGGTGTTGCTCACGCTGGTAAATACTGCATGTTCGGGCAACAGCCTAGTTATTATGTGGCAGGTGTCATTAGAGCACAGTTAATAAAGTCATTTCATGTAATAGTGAATAAACTAGGCACTCATCTTTTCGTGTTTCCCACGCTGGTCTCGTTGTAAAATCATGGCTCAATCGTCGAAAATCTAGGTGTGATGATTCCAAGCTCGGATGCAAAGAGGCCTGGGTTTTATTCTGCGATATTCAAAAGTTTTGTAGACGTGTTTCACAAACCATTCTTGAAGATTAAACCTTTGAAAGTTAGCACAATGGTGATGTAAAAAAGTAATCAGCACTCCGAATTAAGTTACACTTCTTTCTTATTGCTTTTGTTGCAGTATCACGTAACACACAAAACATCACTTCACAATATAAAACATACTTGAAAACATCTTCCTCACACTTAAAGTTCACATTTTATAATCTGACTACAATATGCGTCTTTCCAACATGACGTCCAAGACTTGACTTTTTCAAGGTCCGACTCTCTAACAACTAACTAATAATCGCTTACGCGCCCAAAAATCGAGAGTTACAAGTACGTCAAAGATCATAGTGATAAAAGAAAGAATACACATACGAATAATATCATTGCAATATAAACACATCGATGTATCAAAGTACCTCTACATTAATGTTTCAGAAATATGTCAACTACTTTACAGAAACACGGTAGAATATTGCTGGTATCGAGAGGCTCAGTTGAGGTGCCGTAATGGTTGCGTAATTCAGGTACCATTACAAACTGCAGGAGCAGAACATGGAAACATATAGTGCAACCGGTTCAGAGTCGTTGGTGACGGCGGACCGTGATAACAAACAGCATAACGCAATAGAGCGTATTATATTCAAAACATCGCCGGGCATCTTTATAGAGTGGAATCCACCTGTTTAGCTGTGCGGTGACAAGCTCGAATACTATGAAACGGGGCCGGGGTCTATTCTTGGCCGGGTTGGGGATTTTTCCCGCCCGTTGACTGGGTGTTGTGTTGTCATTACCGAAGCGCAAGTCGCCTGAAACACGATTTGCACCCGGCCGCCCCAATTCCCCGGACTGGGCCTCCCTGCTAACAGTGCCACGCAGACATACACAGGATGAGTCACTTACTATTGCCACCTAGAATAACTCCGAAAGTATGATAGTAGCTGAAAAGTATGTGGGACAAACACTGCTTGAGGCAGCGGGGGCCATATTATGACGTTGGTTTTTGTTGCTAGGTAGAGTCGCGTAAGAGATATGGAGATCAACTTCGTTTTTTTTGTTTTCTTGTTTTTTGTTTTTAATAATAGGATGCTGTAGTCTGGTACTTATTTTCTGATAGCGGCTGTCGAGACGAATCCAATACAGAAGGTGTTCGAAGTGATGACCATTGGTATCAATGCAGTGCTGCAATCTTCTTATCATGAACTGAGTGGTATTACGTATCACTTCGGCACTTATCGAAGCACTTGCTCTGACAATTTGTAGCGGAACGTCACATAAATTGACCTTTTGGAGGAAAATTAAAAGAGTTTTTTTGTGTGTTAAAAAATAGTGACGTGTGAACTATAAATTATTGAAAGACTGCGTCGGTGTGCGCGATGAATATCAAATATTAAAAAGTGTAGATTATTATCTGTAAAGCTCCCAAACAGCTATACGTTTTACAAATAGCCTATTGTTTATAGTAACTGTGCAATGTAGATGAAGAAGAACAGAGATAACTTTTGCGGTTAGATTTTTTTGTTCCTACTTGTTCGTCTAGCGGAAGGCCGCCATTGTATCACAGTCTTATATTTAATGTAAGTATGTCTGTAAGTTATCAGAATAAATGTCCAATTGTTATTAGGAAGTGTTGATTACTGAAGTAGTGAGCAACTTCCACAATAGCCACCATTGATTGTAATTAATAACTCTATTGCAGAACTTAGTGTTGCGGGGAGCTCTCTTTCCCCAGCAGCATCTGGTCGGCCAATACGCTGACAATATCTTTTAGTTAGAAATTCAGTCTGTAATATTAAATGTAAATGCAGGAGACTTCTCTATTTTTATCTTTTAATAGTTTCAAACCCAGTAAAGTAAAGATAAATTCCATCCATTAATGTTTGCGCACTTAAGGAGTTCAGTATGTTTAAGATTGGCCGCTTAACGGCAGATGAGATTCTCCTCAGTTTTTGCCTTGCAGATAATGAATAGTAAATACAGAAAAATATTCCGTTTAACAAGTATAAAAAATATCTCAGTTTCTTTGTGAAAGTTGGTGTATAAATGACCAGTAGCTCCTGAGAACCAAATTAATCCCTGAATTTTGCGTAAAAGCACGCATGTTTTCTCTCCATAATAGCAGCGCTCACGTGACTATCTGTTAGAAGACCGTGAGTCGTGCGCTGTGTATAAAATATTATTTCGTGCGTACTTCGGAACAGCCGATGTCCGTACGTATGTTATATCGTATGTTATATTGTGGCATTTCAGAGTCTCATGCTAGCCCACAATATTTAACAGAGTAAATAATATTGCAGTTTTCGGTATTTATTTTTTGATTAATCATTACATCTATAGAATTTAACAAAACTCTTAATTTCGAATACCGCGATAAATTCTCTCTCGTACATCGTGCAAATAGTAAATATTCGCCGAATACGGCGTATCCATCTAACGTGCCATTGACATATAAACACCATTCGACGGTTTCGCAATACGACACTAATAGGAACGGTAAAACTAGTATCGTCGAATCAAGCGAGTCTGAATTGTGTATCCCTTCGAAGAACAAGTCGATATGCTTCTTATTTACGGAGAATGCCAACGAAATTCAGTGAGAGCTAGGGGCTTATACGCTGAAAGACATCCTCAACTTACTCACCCTACACATCGTACATTTGAATATGTGTATGATAAACTGAGAACAACTGGATCATTAAAGCACCGGAAACATATCCGGCAAAGGAATGTTACTAATGAGGAAATGGAAATTGGTACTCTTGCCACTGTGGTTCGAGATCCTTGTGTTAGTTCGCGTCAGACCGCAATGGAATCTGGCAGGAGCCTGAGTAGTGTTGGTCGTGTTCAGCATCGCCATAAATATTATGCTTACCATTTCAGTCTCCACCAAGAATTAACTGGCACAGATTGTATGCGTCGCACTGAATGCTGCCGATAGGCTCAACTTCAGATTCATAGGGATGACACATTTATTAATTTGTTTATATTTACAGACGAGGCTAAATTCACGAACCATGGAAATGCTACTTTGCATAATATTCATTATTGGGCAACTGAAAATCCATGTTGGCTGCGGAAAGTTGCCGCCAAGCACCGTAGTCGGTGAATGTATGGTGTGGGATTCTGGAGGAGAGATTTATAGGCCCCTATTTCATCGAAGGTAATATTAATGGTAGTCAAGTAATGTAAATTTTCTCGCTTTGCGGCAAGTGGCGTTCTCAGCACGGGAAGAAGCCCACAGAATTCGAATAGGTCACCGTGACGTTATTCGAACTTTCAGTCACTATCGTGAGACACAAACCAAGGACGTTCCTCGTATTAGCTGGAGGTGGCAGTGTCGTCTGCGAATTTTGTCATTAGATTCCTTTCATTCTGGATTTTAATCGCACTTCTGAACCTTTCTTTAAGTTCTGTCAGTGCTTCTTCGGTATACTGATCGAGTGATGGAGAAGAAGGCCTGCATCCCTACTTTAAGCCCATTTTATTCTGTGTTTAATTAGTGTGATTTCCTGTCGTAAAGGTCACAGTGTGTGGTAACATCTACTGAAACCGAAATTATTACTAGGGTTACCCAAGAAAGTATAATAGGTACTCTGGTGTTCTTAATTTGTAGAAACGAATTAACAGACATTCTGAGCAGTCCTCTTAGTTTGCTAACACTTGATTCTGTCGTTTAAGCGTCTAGTACAGTAGTCAGAAGATTGAAATGCATGAAAGATGATTTAGACAAGATGTATTCATGGTGCGAAAATTGGCAGTTGATACCGAACAATAAAACGGCTTATTCCTTTTACACGAGTACTAAAAACAAATACAGTCAACTTTCGGTCTGTATGTTATACAAACTTAAAGCAGCCGACTCGGCCAAATACCTATCGATTCGAGGAACTGTTTATTTCAGGTTGAATTCTAAGACATCACCTTCACACGAGCTGCACTCAGGAAAACTGTTAAATTGTGACCAAGTATGAGTTGTGCATTCCAAAGATAGCAAGAGCAGATAAATGCAAGAACTACTGCATAGCTTAGCAACCCATTCATCCAGACTGCTGACAAGAATAATATACACAAGAATGGAGAAGATAACTGAGGACCCGTTAGACAACAATCGATTTCCCTGTAAGAAAGTAAACACACAAGAGAGGTTGTTCACACTTGACGGTTAAGAATGAAAGCAAGGCTTAGGAAGAATCAAGAAACTTTCATTGTATTTGTCGACGCAGAAGAAGCGTTCGATAACGGGGTGCAAGATGTTTGAAATTCTGCGTAAAATAGAACTAAACCTATAGGAAAAGAAAGGTACGTACAATATGTAGTTGGCCTAAGAGGGAACATCAGCAATGGAAGACCAAAAACGAAGTGCTCCAATAAAAAAGGGTATAAGATTGGGTTGCAGTCTTTAGCCCTAACTGCTCAATCTGTACAAGGAAGAGCTATCCTCAGTGAAATCGAGGAGAATTACAGGACCTGTTGAATGGAATGAACCGTCTGCTGCGGACAGAATAAGGATTGAGGCTTTAGAAAGACTAAGGAAATCGGGTGTATTAGATATGAGATCAGTGGGATCCAAGGAGCTTATATCGTACCCTGCGTAGGGATAATGCAGTTTAATGCAACTAGCACTTGGGGTAACTTAAAGGCCGTCGGCATCAGAAAGGTTGTCTCGGAGGTGAAGCACAGTGGACATAACCATGTGAACAAATAACCCAACACAACTCTAGAGCATAGCGAACTCGTCTTATGCATATACAACAATCCAGACGAAATTCAGATCGCAAACGTAACCCTGGCAAGGACAAAACTCTACTATTCAGTGGCCACATAAGGTTTCAGTAACTAGCGAGAGCCTGGCCGCCTTGGCCGGGCTGCGGTATATAGTGGTTGTCTGTCCTTCAGGACATCGGTGTACGGCCGCGAGTAATGAGAACAATGGGGAGGGCCACGACGTCAGTAGTGTGTGGATAAGTTGAGGATTTGGATGTGTCGGGAGGCGTGCTACGATAGCCCGTGCAATGGGGATGGCAACTGTGGCCCGGATGAGTTGATAATCGGAGCATCTACCTATTGAGCAGGAGACCCGCGTTCGTCAGACGGCGCTGTCACCTCACGTGCTCGCCGCGGCGACTGCCTGGCGCGGGCGTGAGACATGTCGGTACTCGAACTAGTCTCAATCACCGTCGGATACGAGCATGGAATCGATTAACTGAAGGAATTATATTACCCTGGAAGCGAAATAACACATGAGGAACGAAGCGATGAGGACATAAAAAGAAGGCAATCGCAGGCAAAGACGGCAATTCTGGGCCAAACGAGTGACCAGTATTAAAAGTCGGCCTTAATGTGAGAAAGATTTTTCTGAGAATGTATGTTTGGAGCACAGAATACTGTGTTATTGAATCACAGATTGCATGATAATAGGAACAAAAGAGAATTTGAGCCGCAGAGGTAGTCAAAGATATTTAAAGTTAGGTGGTCTTCTAAGATAACGAATGAGAAGGTACTCCTCACAACTGACGAAAACAAGAACAGATGTAAAACACGGACAAGAAGAAGGGGCAGGATAATAAGATATGTGTTAAGAGATTACAGAATAACTTCCATGGTACTAGAGGGAGTTGTAGAGGGCATAAACTGCAGGGGCGGACGGTGATTGGAAAGCATCCAACTACTAATGAAGGACGTAACGTGCAAGTGCTACTCTGGGCTGCATCAATCCTGTCAGAAAACTGGTGACTCAAAAAATAAAAATTGAGTAGGAATACCTTTGATGACTTTTTTCTTCTTTTTTGAAAACTCCTCGCTGATTAGTCCTCTTTGAAAATCATATACAATAAGGAAAACGCAATACAGCAGAATCAGTACACGTGTAGTAACTCAGATTAACACAAGTGCTACTAATATTGGTAGGAGTACTACCCATACGTTTGTAATCCAGAGCATATTATCACACTGACCTTAAGTAGTGAGAAAAGTCCTCATTACTGATTCCACATCTCCTAAAATGCGGCAGAGAACTTACAAGCTAAATACGTTTGCTCACCGCACCTCACAGGATACAAGGATTAGTAGGGGTACAAGAATGCCTCCTTTGAAGTCTCGAAGCATGGGAGAATGTCTGCCGGATAGGAGTCACCGTTCTCGTTAGTAAAAGCCACTATCAAGGATCGAATATGTCGAAAACCAAGCAGTAGGGTGCATCCAGATTGCCTATAGGACGTCTTTCAGACATGTATTCTTATATGATGCATTATCACGTGGAATAAAATGAAGCATCTTATACATTTTGCGTCGTCTATCACCCGTGGACAACGCAGAAACTTGTGCAGTCATTTGTTTTACCACAGCACCCTGCAGCCGATCCACACCATCTCATCTCACCCGTACTGCGCCAAAGTGGAATCCTCGGAGGACAGCATAGTGCTTCCGAGATCCCCAGGTCGCCTGACCACAATCCTATAGAGAACATCCCAGAAGCCAGCGGGCGAGATGTTCGCGTCTGGGACGTAGCTCCAACCAGTCTTGGGAGTTAGAGGCGATAATGGATGGAGATTAACAGCTCATGCTCAACTGAAGAAAGAAACTGAGGATTATTAACTGACGGTCGGTTTGGCTTCAGAAAAGACTTAGATATCAGTTCGGACGTTGCGCTTGACAATGTCGATAACATCGACGAAAATTCAAGACAGTTTCATCGGATATGTCTTCCCCAGTAAGCTTTTGACGACGTAAAATGGTGAAAAATATTTGCAGATCATAGAAAAATAGATATACGCACCGAGAAGAACGAGTAAATGTAAGAATGGGAGACCGAGAGACACATATTTGGAATAAAAAGGGCTTAATGAAGGAATGTAGTCAACCTCGCCTACTGTTTAATCTGTGCATCGAACAAGTGATGACGGAAATGAAAGGTACTAGAGTCGGGTTAAAATTCAGTAAGAAATGATATTATTTATGTAATTCTTAAGGATATTTCTGTCCTTTTTGCAGGTTTGCACGGTAGTAACAGTACAGCGAGCGCGTAAAATGGACAGAGAATAAACGAAAGAAAGAATGTTGTGAGGAGTAGCACGAAAGTAATTTAGCGATAAACGTAACATCAAAATTTCGGTTTACGTATTTGATGAATTGAAGGTATTCCGCTTCTTGGAAATAAAATACCATCTGAAAAATGAAGCAAAAAGAAAGTGCATCTGGAGTACATTGTATTGAGGAAGCGAATAACAAAATGTGGGAATCGAAAAGATACATTTAATACATAAAAATGATAAGTAAATGAACCGATAATATAAGGAACGTAAAGATCATCTGCATTATTAACAAGGAATAGAATATGTGAAAAACTGACTAGGAGGAGACACAAATTGACAGGACTTGTGTAAGGCATCGGGGGATAACTTCCATGGTACCGGGAAGAATAGGCAGATTGTAAAACTGTAGGGAAAAGTAGAGATTGGAATATATAGAACAAATAATCGAAAGGCTTTTGTTATTATGTGGTTCAAATAAAAGGAAGTCGTGGAAAGATGCAGATGACTGATGACAAAAAAGGAAAGAAAAAAATTATATGAATATTTCTTGCCGAATAGTAAATGCCACATGCAGTTTTTGAATAATAAGAGTATTGTTGAGGTACTCGGAAGAAGTTAGAAAAGTAACAAAGGGCAATCGGAAGTGAGTAGACAGTCCTACCAAAACCTCCCGCTTTTTCCTTTGTTTCCTTAAGTTGATGTGTAAATGTTCCGCAGAAATAATGCAGAGATTCAGAGGAAGTATCCAACGCTACGCTCATAAGATCCATTAACATTTGTGACGTCAGACGACAGAGACTATGAAGATTTTAGTTCTTGGTCGTCTGATAAACTGGTCCTTGTATCATGCAGAAAATGAACTTCATACAACTGCTAGTAGATATCACTATCTGCGAATAAGGTGTAAAGCCGCCTCAGCTGGAAAGGTCGTTTGAACATCTCAGTGCTCTATCGGTACTGATGCTTGAAGAATCATGTCCTTGTCTTTCTCTAACTTTCGAACTGACTTAGCCAGCCAGGTGTGTGAGGACCTATAGGTTAAAAACGGTTCCGAAGCAGCATAGGGCATGGTATTTGTGTTTGAATTCCTAAGGGACCAAACTACTGAGGTCATCGGTCCCTATATTTACACACTACATAAACTAATTTATGCTAAGAACAACACACACGCACTCATGCCCGAGAGAGGACTCGAACCTCACCTCCGGCGGGAGGGGCCGCACAATCCGTGACATTGCGCCTAAGACCGCTCGGCCACTTCGCACGGCTATCTTAGTCAGAAGTGAAAGAAGCAACAAGGTGCAGAAAAAACAGTCTTGATATCTACGTGCGTCGTCTATGAAAGCCGATTGAGGATATGAAGAACACTAAGAAGAGCCACTGAAAGGAATGGAAAACATATTTAGCAAGGAATATGGCGGAGAAATGGTGAAAGAGGCGACGAATGGTGGAAAGGAGAGTAAAGACTTGCCTCCAATGGTGCCAGACAAACATAAATAAGGGGCTAAAACAAGTAAGAAATCAAAAGCGAATTCTTCAATGAAGTAGCCCTATTGGTATGAAATATCGATATGGAAATGAGAAATTAAATTACAGCTGGAACCCAGCTTTATTAAAGTAATACGGGGAATAAGAAAAGTTAGGTGGGTGGATAAATTACGAAACGAATAAATGAGGAGAAAGGACTGGATGGTAACAATCTGATGCAATATTCGGGAATGGTTAACCTTGAGCTTGGAGGAGCTGTGGAGAATATAATGGGGCAGACAGATACCATCGTATGAAGAGAAATTATACAGGCTGGTCAGAAACATTCTGATAATGCAGGACAGATTGTGCTGAGAAATAATTCTATAGAATTCCTCCTACGTATGTGTTACGAAAAGGCCATCATAATAAAATTAAAGAGGTTCGAGAGCAACTGAAGTTTACCAGTAATCGATCGTCCGGCGAACCGTAAGTGACTGGAACAGGAAATGCGGGAAGTGACACTTGTACTCAAAATACACTCCAGTGCACACGGTAGGAGGGCTTAACAATACCACGTAAAGAACATAGTGATATGCGGCTGCCAGAAAAATCACAGATTTTCCGGCTCTACATTAAAGACGTTACTGATCGCGTAGGAAAAGATCTTCAAAGGTGGAATACGACCTTCGTGTACTACCCCTCTTGTAGGTCATGAGAACAGCACTGGAAAAAATTTTTAGCTGTGTATCTGAGTATATGGTTAACATAGGAACAACGCTGAAAGAATTACTAGATAAACTTAAGGACAATTGTAGAAAGGCGGGATATAGATCACCTGTTGTAGAAGGCGCCTGCGGTTAGGAGATCAATTCGATACGATAACACCCTGATCAAGGCTGACAGGAGGAGTTAGAGATTATTAAACGCGACAATAATTTTAACGGACAGAAGGAGGGAGTCTTCCATGATGGAGTGATAGAAATAGCAGACGGCAGCAACCGACAGCCATTAGTGCTTGAGTATGGAAAACATGTGAGTAACGCTTCCGAGCAGGAACGCGCGGAACCGGGATATTACCTGAGTGAGTAGCGATCGAGAATCTTTATAGTAACTACGGTACCTCTTAAGGACGTGCTCCGCAGATGGGGAGAATCGGTGTAAAAGTAAAAGATGATACTCCCGAAAATAACTAAGAGATCAAAGTAAGTCAGCAGACCCCAACATAACAGCCTGGATTATTTTAATGAGAGTTACGTTTCCGGCAGTGAAAGTTTACGTTTCACTGTTTTCTGGTCATTACAGCAAGTTTCCAGCACCAAAAATAGCTTCATTGTTGTACGAGGGCTATCCACAAAGTACATTACGTTTTCGTTTGTGTCCGTTAGGGGCGGGGCTAGAGCGGCCATCTTGGTGTCATGCCATTCCGCCGCTCAGTCGGCATCCTGCCGTGCTAGTGAGAGGTTCGTGCTGTACTCCATTGAGTTACTGTGACAGTTTGAAATGTCAGCGTTAATTGAAAATGTCGCGAAGTGTGAGGTGCGTGCTGTAACAAGGTTTCTGACTGCAAAAAACTCTACACCGATAGAAATCTATCGGCAGCTTTGTGAAGTGCATGGGGACAACATAATCACTGAAGGTGGAGTGCGTCAATGGGTCATAAAATTTAAAAATGGCCGAACTAACGTTTACGACGAAGAGCGAAGTGGAAGACCGTGCATAGTGACTGCCGTACTTGTCGAAAGAGTCGATGCCGCGGTCCGTGAAAACCATAATTTCACAATAACGGAACTCTATATGAGTTTTCCACAAATTTCACGAAGTTTGTTGCACGAAATCATTACCGAAAAGCTTGGTTACCACAAGATTTGTGCAACATGGATACCAAAAATCATGACAGAGATTCACAAAAATCAGCGAATGGCTGCAGCGTTAACGTTTTTGGACGCTTACGAGAAAGATGGCGACTCATCACTCGATCGGATCGTTACTGATGACGAAACATGGGTTAAGCATGTGAACTGCGATGCAAAATTGCAGTCAGTGCAGTGAGGGCACACAAATTCCCCCCAAAAACCCAAGAAATGCATGCAGACAATGTCGGCAAGGAAGGTGATGGCGACTGTCTTTTGGGACAGATAAGGTGTGATTTTTGTGGATTTCCTGGAAAGAGGCACTACAATAAACTGTCAAAGGTATTGCCAAACTGTGCACAACCTCAGAAGAGCAATACAAAACAAGCGCAGGGGAAAGTTGGGCTCAAAGATCTTGCTGTTTCACGACAACGCCCGGGCCCACATGGCAAATGCCACTCGTGAAGTTCTCGAATCTTTTAAGTGGGAGTCATCCGCCGTACAGTCCCGACCTGGCACCGAGTGACTTCCACTTATTCCCAGTAATGAAGAAGTGGTTGGCTATGTAGCGTTTTGATGACGACGCACAGCTTCAAGAAGAGGTAACCACGTGGTTGAAGGCGCAGGCGGCCGAATTTTACGACGAAGGAATTTCCAAGCTCGTCCATCGCTACGATAAGTGCCTAAATTTAAATGGCAACTATGTAGACTAGTAGTATTTAAGTGTGGCTTTCATCTGTATATAATAAAAAAAAATTCCAATACTTTATTTATTTTTAATTCCTAAACGTAATGTACTTTGTGGATAGCCCTCGTATTACCTTCACGCTGTTGCTAACCTGCGTTGAATAATATAAACAGTGAGGTAAGTGGTGCCGAATGTTACTACGTAAAGGGGACTACTGTTAACACTGAGGTAGTGGTTCTGACTGAATATGTATGCCCCAGGATCCAGCCCAGACTGCACTGGGACTGGCCGAGCCGCGGGGAGCAATTACCTGCGGTGGCCTGGTGGTGACGGAAGGGGCGCTTTGCAGTGGCTAGTGGCCGGCTACTGCATGCTACCATCTGCTACCTGCTACCTGCCCGCTATCAGCAGCACCGCTGCCACGAGCAGCCGTCTGTTACCGCGCAGAGCGCCGGGCCGCCCACTGTGCAGAGCCCGTGCCTGCTACTGGCCACCGGACGCGCACGGTTGCCTACCTCGCAGGGGGTACGCCGTAGCAGAACGCAGCTAGTGTTTACAGACGGGGAGAATGCGGGCCATAAATCTTCAATGCCAGCACTGTCTCAGGCTCTGTAATACATACAGTTTTGAAATAAATGGAATCAGCCGACAAAGATCTCGAAATACAAGCATTTAATCTATACTGAAACAAAGATACAATTGCGAAAATGTCTATGATTGACAGCGACTGATTCGATTATCATTTCTAAATACAAATTATTGTAACCACTTACACATATTATTCTTCACAGTATGCATTCGGAGGATTACATCATCAGGTGGATTTATGCCAGTTAATAAGCTATGGATGACTTGTGTGTTCGACATTTCGGCAACCTGTGGTACTGTCTTTCGGTGGTCACTCATGGAATCTCGAAGAGTATTTACATCACATGCACTTTCTATAATCTATTTGCAATTGATTAATAACAACCTATGTTCGTTGGCAAATAAAATGTCCTGCAAATAGATATTTTTGTAAGTCATCAGTCGCTCTACTGATTTTGAGACTATCGTACCTAATGCTGACCTCTCCCGACGTCTACAGGGTGCTCAGAGAAAATCTGAAAAGGTTGAAAAGGCGTTGCAGGGTGGACCGTGTTGAGAAATAGCAATGAAGGGAAGAATTCGATACATCGCACCGTTTTCAAATTATTTATCACTGAAGTTACCCAGTCAGGTAGTTGTAAGCACATGTTTAAGAAGTTTCACGCTCTAAAATGCGGAATTGAGCAGACATCTGTGCGTCCGTAAGTTACCAGTAACCATACGCCTTTTTCGGAAGTGATTCTTGTAAGCAAGGTAAGTTATAGATACGTCTTTTCGGTTTGAAGAAACCGAGTGATTAACACGTTTGGCGACACTGCCTCTGGAAGCAGCTTGAATCTGCTCGCACGACTATGTGATTGGACAACTTCAAAGCTAAATAACTCAGAAACGGGGCAACATAGCCTATCACGATTCCGGTTTATCGTATCGCGACATTGCCGCTCACGTTGGTCGAGATCCAATGACTGTTAGCAGAATATGGAATCGGTGGGTTCAGGAGGGTAATACGGAACGCCGTGCTGGATCCCAGCGGCCTCGTATCACTAGCAGTCGAGATGACAGGCATTTTATCCGCATGGCTGTAACGGATCGTGCAGTCACGTCTCGATCCCTGAGTCAACAGATAGGGGCATTTGCAAGACAACAACCATCTGCTCGAACAGTTCGAAGATGTTTGCAGCAGCGTGGACTATGAGCTCGGATGCCATGGCTGTGGTCACCCTTGACGCTGCATTACAGACAGGATCGCCTGCGATGGTGTACTCAACGGCAAACCTGGGTGCACGAATGGCAAAACCTCATTTTTTCGGATGAATCCAGGTTCTGTTTACAGCATCATGATGGTCGCATCCGTGTTTGTCGACATCGCGGAGAACGCGCATTGGAAGCGTGTATTCGTCATCGCCATACTGGCGTATCACCCGGCGTGATGATATGTGGTGCCATTGGTTACACGTCTCGGTCACCTCTTGTTCGCATTGACTGCACTTTGAACAGTGGACGTTACATTTCAGATGTGTTACGACCCATGGCTCTACCCTTCATTCGATCCCTGCGAAACCCTACATTTCAGCAGGACAATGCACGACCGCATTTTTGCAGGTCCTGTACGGGCCTTTCTGGGTACAGAAAATGTTCGACTGCTGCCCTGGCCAACACATTCTCCAGATCTCTCACCAACTGAAAACGACTGGTCAAAGGTGGCCGAGCAACTGGCTCTTCACAGTACGCCACTCACTACTCGCGACTTCCAGGCGTATCAAGGCCGGTATTACGGCCAGAGGTGGTTGTTCTGGGTATTGATTTTTCAGGATCTGTGCACCTAAATTGCGAGAAAATGCAATCAAATGTCAGTTCTAGTATAATATATTTGTCCAATGAATACCCTTTTATCATCTGCATTTCTTCTTGGTGTAGCAATTTTAATGGCCAGTAGTGCATTTTAAAAAGTAACTTCTTCCAGTGATAGTTTTGCAATTTTGTAATCATACAATAAATGATCTTACTATCTATGTATGCGCAGCATGTTTCATTTTTATGTTGAAGGTTAATTGTCACTACCTGCACAAAGCGTCGATTGTCTGCAGGTCTTCAAGCATTTCTAGCTTCGCGATTTCAGTGTATGCAACAGCATCAACCGCGAGAAACCTCGTGCATATTCTAACCTTATATAGGAAGTCATTTACATATATTGTGAAACATAATAGTCCTGTAACACTCCGCTGAGGCGGGCCTGAAGTTACTTTACCCCTGAAGTCGTCTCTCCGTTCGTAATGTCATTCTGTATTCAGGTTGCTAGAAATTCTTCAATCCAATCACACAGTTGCTCTGTTGTTCCGTATGCTCGTGCTTCGTTCATTAGGCGGTTATGCAGAACTCTATCGAATGCCTTCCACCAGTGGAGGAAGACGGAATCTACCTGGGTTCTGCTTTATGAGTCTCGTGGACGAACAGAAAGAGCTGGGTTTCAAACGATCGTTGTTTTCAGAACCTATGTTGGCTGGCTGAATA
This sequence comes from Schistocerca americana, assembly GCF_021461395.2. NCBI lineage: Eukaryota > Metazoa > Arthropoda > Insecta > Orthoptera > Acrididae > Schistocerca > Schistocerca americana. The sequence continues at coordinate 684,820,695 of NC_060122.1, forward strand.
TGCATTCTTCAGCATCACATTAGCCATATCTCTCTACTCTGCACAGAATAGCTTCATTGAAAAATACACCTCGCTCTATCCGTTAGCGTTTTTACGACATTGAGCTCTTATTTTGAATTTTGATTTGACGCCTTGTGTAGGTAACAGTCTATGGGGGTGGTATTGCAGTACACCGTCTGGCCCAACCTATTACATTCGTTCTTCAGCAAATTCAGAAATTGTAATCAGCCATCTTCCTTCTCCTCTGTAGTTATCATTGAGTTCTTCATGAATACGAATTTCTTGCTCTTTGACATGTCTCCACAACACAAACGTTTTGTCAACGTAAAGAAGACAATTGTCGCTTTTAGTTTATAGTTTCAAGTACCTGCTCTTAGAACCTTCAATTGAAAAAATTCGCTAACACTGAGATTAAGGGGCTACCTAGGAACAGGCCATCAATTTATTCGTATAACTAATAGTTCCCTTTAACGTAGATGGTCTAGAGACAACAACCGACATCGGGTAATTGCGCTCGAATAGATGAGCAAGCACGTAACGTCACGCCTCTGCGTTGGACCACGCGAAGACGAGTTCTCTTCAGTCAGTACACATCTCGGGTGTGGATTGGACTTTTGAAGCCGTAACCCCCGTTCAAGTGTGTTCTTCGTAGAGGACGTGAAATGATGTGTCTCTACAAGGAGGGAATTGTCGTTACGGTCATAAAAATTTATATATAATTGATACTGAAATCTTGTAGGAGGCAGGCAACCATGGTTATATTATAATGTAGTGGTGTACAGGACGAATACGTCGCTTCAAAAAAAGACATACACCCTGTGAAAAATGACTTTATTAGTAAAATTTCTCGCTTGACGTGTTTCGGGTTTATTTCCGTCATTAGCTATCTCAAAAGTAAGATGAGAACCAATTTGTACGTAGAATATGAAAAAAATGTAATGGGAATTAATGAAGTACAACATGCAACACACGTATACTAACCCAAGAGCACAGAGGATCACAGGATGCGAGCTTTATGGATATAAATGTAATATACTCGTAAGTTTACAGACTATTAGCTATCGGACGGAGACACATGGGGAAGGAAGACAAGGTTGGCCCCCCCAGAGGCCAGGGGTTACAGGGTGGCGCCATGGGCGTAATATATGACGTTCCGTGTACAAAAATGTCGTACTGTTTTAGAAAGGTTGTAGACTGTATAAAAGTATTCGAAGAACTGGATTTTCTATTTCCCCTTTCTCCTACTTCCCCATTCTCCCTCATCAGTCTCATACCTCCCTATATCTTACCTGCTCGCTATGACCTCCTATTACCTGCACCTCTCACAATAAATTGTTTTGTTAAACTGTGTCATTACAGAGAATTACCCTTTGTCTTTTTTATTCTTCACCAGACGCGTTGATCATGAGGACATAATTTAATTATTGTTACTGAAAATATGTGACCTGCTCGTGTAGCACCTTCACCTGGAAGCGTATAAATTCTTTTTCTTTCATTTGTTGCTTACTTTTGTGAATAAACTACCTTGTAAAGATTACAGATACCAGTCAACAATGAACCACGGTAGTCTTTGTAATAATTGACGCCATTCATTTTTCTATATACTATGTATTTGTACGCCACCTGCATCTTTTCTTTATGGAACTTAGGATTTTTTCATGATTTTTTAGTATGATATGTAAACCTTGTCATCCAAGAAAACAGTTTGATACTTTTACGTACGAAACGTCACATATTACGACCATGGTGCCACCATGTAACCCTGCCCTCTGGTCTCCAATCTTGTTGCTCTGCCCCCCCCCCCTCCCGTCTCCTTACAACAGATAGTAGTTCGCCAGCTTCTGTTACATATACGTATAGTAACATTCGTATACTTTGACCCTCTATGTATATGGATAGGCTTTCATGTATTGCACTTTGTACTTTGTTAGTGATAGCTATATTTTTCTTTCTGATTGTATGTACAAATCTGTTCTCATCTGACCTTTTCGATGTCTGATGATGGAAACAAATCCGAAACGCGTCAAGTGAGCAATTTGAGAAGTAAAGTCAATTTTTGCCGGCTGTATGATTTTTTTTTATGGGATCTATTCAGTTCCGGTACAGTACCACATTACAACATAAGAATTGCTAGCAATGAAAAAAGAGATCGAGTATGCACTGACGGCCAAAGCAAGACTGGAATGAGCAATAAAGGTCATTTTATCCTCTAGTGCTATGGGTGTGGACATGATCATTATTCTCGAACTTTAACACGAATATCAATGGCGTATGTATGTGTGACGATGCAGCTAAAATGCCAAACTCCTTGAAGACGTAATTATATGTCCCTCACGGGTGAACACTACATATTATTCTTACTGCTCGATTTTGTATAATCAATAACTTCTTCATAAGTGATGAGTAACCCCAGAGAATTCCGTATTCAGTGGAGATAAGCAAAAAACACAGTGGTCCAGAAAAATTTAGACACTCTTTGATAGACAATATTAGTGATACAAAATGACATTTCGTTACAATTCCTACACAGGGAGGGGGGGGGATGTTAATTTATTAATTTATGTGTTCAAAGTGACCCCCACTGGCAACCAAACAGGTTCAATGCCGCTGAATTGTTGATCGAACTGCGGCTGTCATTGTTGCCGGTGTGATAGCCGCACAGGACGCCTCGATGGTTTCTTGTAGGTCCGTTCAGTGTAGGTGGCTTCTGTTGATAAACTTCATTTTTGAAGATTCCCCATAGGCAGAAGTCAAGAAGAGTAAGTAGTAGTGAGGCGGAGCGCCTCTTCTTGTAGCTCAAAATCTTCCATTCCAAACACCCCTTGGATGGCAGGTAAAATTCGATCTTTGCAGCATCTGAAGATACACTTCACGAGTTACGGTACCTTCAAAGAAGAATGGGCCAAACAAACCGCACATTGACAGACCACACCACACATTAACACGCTGTAGGTTAACATGTTTGTTCACATGCACGTGAGAATTTTCAGGAGCCCAGTACAAGCAGTTGTGGCGGTTTAGAGTTCCGTTCAGTTTGAATTGCGTCTCGTCAGACCAGATAACCATCCCTCCAAACCGTTCATCCTTCCTACTTTCCAGTCTTCAGAATTCGTCATACGCTTGATCGGATTACCCCGATTTCACCCGCAGCCTGCGTCACCGATTCTTGAGGTGACCTATTAAAATGTTGCAACACAGTAGCGCTGGAAGCTGGATTCGTTCATGTTTTTGGTCGGCCAGACCTCTCCTTATCCGCATCCCGAACAGTACCGTCGGCTTCAAGTTTATTCACAATACGATAAATACCGGAACAGAAGAGAATCGAAGTATTTGAGATGTGGTGCTACAGACGAATGTCGTAAATTTGAAGGAGTTATAAGGTAAGGAATGAGGAGGTTCTGCGCACAATCGGAGAGGAAACGAATATGTGGAAAACACTGACAAGAAGAAGGGACAGGATAATAGGACATCTGTTAAGACATCAGGGAATGACTTCCACGGTAATAGAGGGAGGTATAGAGGGTAAAAACTCTAGAGGAAGTGATAGATTGAATACATCCAGCAAATAATTGAGGACGTAACTTGCAAGTGCTACTCTGAAATGAAGAGTTTGACACAGGAGAGGAATTCGTAGCGCGCGAAATTATACCAGTCAGAAGACTGATGACTTATGCCGTTGCTGGTGTACCTCCATCGTGTTTTCGTACTTCCAGTACCACTTCAATACCGCCCTGCGTTTCTCAAACAACAATCTTACTTCATTCATTACTACACTGTCATCTGCTATAGAATGCTCCGAAATATCTGTTGAGAAAACAATAGACTACACTACCGCGCAAAATTATAACGGTATGTCATTTTATTCCAAAGATATCAACTATCAAAGAGGTCTACATTTTTGTGGATCTGTCTGTATATCAGGAGATTCAATCGTTTGTTTCCAATATTAGCAGTAATACCAAGAGCGAAAGTATCAGAAATTAATTTTCTGAGAATGTCAGTACTATGCATCATCCATTGCAAGTATTCAGCAGTATGGACACCAAAACATTTACTCACTCCTGCTCATATGCTAATCTGAGAACCAATTAATAATAATTATTTGAAAAACATCATTTACAGTCTCTTATGTTGCTTTATCTCTACTGGAATTTTTATAGCACTAGTGCAAAAGGTACCAATTCTGCTTGCTGAAAGTTAAGTGGAAGGCCATTCACATATGTAAGGAATGAGGATTGAATCATGACTCGCAAATCCATGACCCACTGTCCTTTCCAAGTCACGAACATATTCGATGAAAATTACTGATACTATTAGGCGGGTTTATCAAGTTCAGTTCCTCATCCACAGCAGCTTAATACGCAGCAAGAAAAATTTTTGATCAGTTGTCCAAAAACATAAAATGTCTGAGAGGTAACAAAGAGCAAAGCATGTTTTAAATCTAACGTAAAATTCTTTTTCCTGCACAACTCCTTCTATTGCATGAACGGATTCCCATTTCAAAAACAGGTAGCCGGTAGTAGAGAAAATAAGGAAGAATTTCCTTTTAACTACACTTGTATGAGTTGGAGTAAAAAAGTATTGTTTAATGTTAACAGTAATTATTATGCATATCCTGTAAACTGACTCATTCACATCATTTGGACAGAATCGTTCAAATGATGTATAGAAGACGTAACTAATCATGGGACTGATACGCGTTTCCGGATAATGAAGCATAGGGAAGTGCCAAAGTCATTCGCAAATAGTAATTTGAGATCAACAAATACAACTGAAGGGTAAGTTGTAGTGTTTATGTGATCGGAGATTGATGGGAGCTGCTTTCACGGCGCACATAATTTGCTCACACATGTCCATAATATGTTCAAAGGAATAAGATTGGATGTGTTAAGGGGGCGCAGCATCACGTTCACATCCGTGAATTATTATCTCAAACTTTTCCGGCAGAGTCACTGAGCCATGATGACATTATCTACATTTACTTTCTCCGAGAATTTCACGGCAGAGGGTACCTCTCATAGCGTAAAATATTATGGTTTCTTCCCGAAACAGGCAGAAACAAGGCTACGTGGAGACCTTTGATTCATGCAGTAACCACGACGATGCAAAGAAGTTATTACGGTTATATGATCATATGTTCAATTTGATGTACAAGGCTTCGAGAACGAGCTTCGAAAGTGGAAAGAAGGAAAAGCAGGAAATTCGTAAGAACTACTAAACAAGTTTGACTGTTGAGAAATAATTCGGAGACTTATATAACAAAACGGGAAAAATGACAGGTGCAATGACGAAAAGAAGAACTGAGTGGTTTGGTTTATGAAAGACATACCTAGACAAATGGTTGAAGTTGAAAGAGTGCTCTGAAGGTACAAAATATAGGGGATAAAAATTTTAAAACCGGAAAACCTCAAACTGAGCTGTAGTAGTAAGCACGTCTGCCGAACAGCACCTCATCTGCTGATGACATATTGCCGATTGCAATAGTTCCTCCAGGCGAAATTATCCCGTAAAGACAAGATTACGCAGCACGCTAGTTTCATCCGCGCATTATAGTATCTCGTGGTACTCGATCTGGAAAACACATTTCACGGTAGTATTCCTCGAATCGCAGATGGTCTTGGTGTGCGCTCTATCATACTCTCACCTCCATGCACATGTGTTCTGCACACCACAGGTCATCAGTAACTGCCCTCACTATGACGTGCAGTAGCTGGCACGCAACGTGTTACGTCATCAATAGGTTCGGGATGCTGTCAGCAGGATATTTTACGCCATTAATACACACGCCCCCCACTCCTCACCATTTATTTAACTCTAATTGTGACCTGTGAAGCAGTGATGTTTCATAGGACGGTGTGCTGGGCTCGCAAATCCTTATACGGATCTTAAGTAACACGCAAGCTTAAATGACATTGACACAGGCTGGAAAGGTTGATTCGAACGACACGCCTGTGATTATTTTTACTGCTGAAAAATGGCTAATTGGCCAAGGCTGTCGCTAAACAAAAAACGATATTCTGCATCCGAATCGGATCAACATGATTAGGAAGACACGGAAACCGATTACACAAGTTCGTAAACCATCGCCCGCGCTGAGATTTCTTTGAACTTTCAACGCAATATTCATAGTAATTCAGTTGCTTCTCAAACTTCCTGGCAGATTAAAACTGTGTGCCGGACCGAGACTCGAACTCGGGACCTTTGCCTTTCGCGGGCAAGTGCTCTACCGACTGAGCTACCCAAGCACGACTCACGCCCCGTCCTCACAGCTTTAATTCCGCCTGTACCAGAATTAAAGCTATGAGGACGGGGCGTGAGTCGTGCTTGGGTAGCTCAGTCGGTAGAGCACTTGCCCGCGAAAGGCAAAGGTCCCGAGTTCGAGTCTCGGTCCGGCACGCAGTTTTAATCTGCCAGGAAGTTTCATATCAGCGCACTCTCCGCTGTAGAGTGAAAATTTCATTCCAGTTGCTTCTCAATTTGTGACCAAAAAACTTTCAAAGTTAATTTCTTTGCACTTGAGCAGAGCTTGTCCTCACGGTGTTTTCTTTTAGGTTTTTGTTCTTCTATTATCACTTATTGAGCTGGGAAAGGTTTGTTTATACTGTCTAGTGTTGTTGTTGTTAGTGTTCTTCTTGTTATTATTGCTGTTGGCGTTTCTGTCTGAAGACTGATTTGATGTTGCCCACGTCACTCAGTCCTGAGCAAGCCTCTTCATCTTTGCAAAATTACTGCAATCTACTTCCCAACCCAAATATTATTGCCCTTACCTTCCTGTGGCCGTTATTGGAAATGCGTGGTGACCTTACATTAAACAAAAGCCACATTCATTTTTTCGACTGTTGTGTATGGTGTGGAAGTATTAATGCATCCACGAGCAACTTGTCCGTTGATTAAAGCGGTAGAGCCTACACTGGTGGGCTTCAAGCGCACAGATAAACGCACGAGCTGATCGAAGCACCCTCATTCCCAGATGCAGTAATAATATTTTGATCGAATAATATATCAATTGGAACCCATGTATTGTAAACAAGCCCTGTTCCCCTCCAACAATTTCCATCCCCTATACTTCTCCCCATTACTGGAGTCACTATTCTTTGATGACTCACGACGTGTCCTAGCCACCTAATACCCCATTTAGTGAAGATATGCCACGAACGTCTGTTCTCCACGAACCTCTTCGTTGTAAGGTTACCAAACTAATCATAATTGCGCTGTACGACCATATGTCGAAAGCCACTATTCTCTTTATGTCTGCAGTGTTTATAGTCAACTTCAAAGCTACCACCTAAGTAAGTACTTTCAGAAAATATTTAAATTTGCTTGTAGTGTTAATTTAATTTATGAAAAAATGAATGAGCTTTTACGTTTTAAACTTTTTGTTTAGAAAAAAAATCAAATTTTGTAGTTAATTATCTCAATGTTTACCACAGTTTTTAATAGGTTTGGAAAATTCTGGAGTTTCATACACCTGTAAGTATGGTTTGTATGCTGTGCAAAATTCATCAATGAATCTCTCTTACTTGTGAAGAAAAATATACCTATAGCAAGAAATGCAGCCAATAGGAAGCGAAAAAATGATGAAATTTCACATGTAAAACAATTTATTTTGTTATGTTTTTGAACTTCCATTGCTATGAGTGTGAATCCCGAATCCTTCCTGGTCATGTTGACAAAGTTTTATGAATTTATTTGTAAAAGTATAGACAGTGGAAATTAAAATGTCCTGTGGTGCCTCTCCTGCTCCAAGTCGGCCCGTTTGACGTCCTACCGCCCTTAAAAAGTTTCTTTTTTCTAGAATGTTTTTCTTGCTAGCGTCAATCTTTCTTCCATATCAGTTTGTTTTGCTCCTCAAATATAAAAACTCATCTACGACTTTCAGCGTCTCTTTATCTGCTCCAATTCTCTCTGCATCGTCTGACTTAAATGTTTAATACACTTCATTACCTTTTGTTTACTTTTGTTGGTGTTCACCTTATTGACCCATTTAGGTAATATCCAGTCCATTCAATTCTCCGTCCAAGCCCATTGCTATCTCTGATAGAATTACAATCTCGTCGGCAAACTGCAAAGTTTTCTGGTCTTAAATTCTGTTCCAAGTGCCACTTTGATTTCCTTTGCAGTTTTCTCAGTGTTCGATGTGAATAACATGAGGAATTATAGCCCTGTATCGCTTACTTCTCAATTACAGTCTTCCTTTCATGTCCTATACTGGGTTCTGTAGAAGTTTTTGATAGCGATAACCGTTATAACTTCAACATCGCAAACAAAATATTTCAGTCAAACTCTTCTAAATCTACAAATTCTAGGAAGGTAGGCCTTTTTTCAATATATCTTCTAAGATGAGTGGTAGTGTCTACACTGTCGCGATACAGCAATGGATAAAATCGCTTTATAATTTCCCAAATTTATTGCAAAGGGTATTAATGCAGTACTTTCATCAGAACTGTACTACGCCGTCAGCGATTAATAAAGTTTATAGTAATATTTATGATTTAGAGGTGCCCTATTAAAGGTTGAAATACTGTGAACCAAGCTCTATAAGAACGATCTACCTCTCAAGAAAAGGCACATTGAGTGTTTAGATTAATGGCGTGCTTCCAGAAAACCCCAGTGGAACTAGGGAACTTCAGGTGGGTAGTCCGAAGATAAGTATGTGGTTCCTAATATTCTGTAATGATTTGCCCGTTTATCTTCGACCTGAAATCAATAACTGTAGATGTTTACCTGGACTTTTGGGTGGAATGAGCGGCATTAAAACGACACAGACTTCCACGAACCATGATTTTCCAGCAAGTTTGTGCCCAATTACACTGGAGACTGCTTGTACATAAATTCTTAGATGAAAAATTTCCCTAAGGAGGGACTGACAGGGCCGACCCACTTCACTGGCCACCTAGATTACTATACATCAATTCCCTCGATTTCTAAGAGGTTATTTAAAAATGTATTGTGTATTGAACAAAAGTACGGGACATCGTTGGCCTCAGAGGACGAGGATCTGACACAGTAAACATGGCAACAATTCGAGTAGCGTCTGAAGGCCCTTTGTGCAACTCACAGTGCCATTTCAGAGGTAAATTGATTGGGACAAATACATTCGAAAATATTGAAGTCCCATTTTTCACTTAATTTCACATATTTCAATTCTGATTAACTTGTATTATAAAATTTTGAATTCTTGGAAGGACTTTATGGACACCACGAGTTTCTCCAGAACCCAAACTGGCCATCGCTGGGATATCTTCCTACCACTTCTTCCAATCTTCCATAAATAATTAGTCTCAGGATTTTACAAATCTGACATGCAGAAGAGATGATTTGGTAATACACCCGACAGTGCTTGTCTTCTTTGGAATTGTTACAGAGTCCTAAAATTAAATGAGCGCTGAAAAATCTGCAGTTGAGATACCAGAAATATTCAAGCATAGGATTTCTTGCTAGAGATGAACCTTTATTTCTGTTTGTTTGGCTCATTAATTTCAGAAGCATTATAGACAGAAAATTGGAGGTAATGGACTTGTACCACTACGGAAATAAGCCCTTCATATGGTGTACAATTTGCAAGAAGCCTTCCATCAGACCCATCCCTTCCATACTCCAGACTTTAAGTTATCGTCACTTTTCATATCACTTGTTGTTATTATGTTCAAACACCCTGCAAAGTGCTCAAGGTGTTCACCACTAACCTTCTAATGAGATACTATGAGGTTCCATTCCCTTTATTACATGCATTACCTTGCCTTTACCCACATATAAACGTACCTGCGATTGATGCTGTCATTCTTATCTGTCTGTACGCCTAGCAGGAAGCCTATTAGTAACAGGCATGTAGAACAATATAAAATGTCAGTGCTTTGCTTTGAGGAAGTGTTCATTTACGCCTTGTGTAAAACCAAAAATTTCTCTGCCTCGTGATGACTGGGTGATGTGTGATGTCCTTAGGCTAGCTAGGATTAAGTAGTTCTAAGTCTAGGGGACTGATGACCATGGATGTTAAGTCCCATAGTGCTCAGAGCCATTTTAAAAACCAAAAAATAATTCTAATAAAAACAATCATATTAAAATGGCAAGTTTCTTGTATTTTCACTGTGACACTATAGACCAGATAAAGTATGGACGTGACGTGATGATGATGATGATGATGATGATGATGATGATGATGAAGTCCCATACTCCGCGATGGAGCGTAGGGGAACGATGCGAGAGACCCGCACCGCCGTACTAGGCAAGGTCCTAGTGGAGGTGGTTTGCCATTGCCTTCCTCCGACCGTAATGGGGATGAATGACGTATGGCTTGTTAAGCGTCCGTCCAACTCCAACGGCTGTATGAATGGGAAAGAAGTTGTTAGTGAGTTGATGATTTGGAGGAAGTTCAAGGTATTGTAGGATTCTAATGGCTCTACATATTAGGTGGTTTATTAAATTTGCCTGACAAGTCCTACAAACTACTCAAAAGATCGAAACAGCGACATGGGACTGGGAACAGGCACACTGTCACTGTTCGTAGTCTTCCCTGGTTCCGCTATATCTAACTTCTTCACCCGCAGCTTAATGCTTTTGTGATTGCTTCATTAGTGTTGTAATCGCTAATTAAACATGCAAAATACAACCGTAGTTTTTCAAAAAAGATCACTGAATTTTTAGTATTTGAAAATTCGGAATACGGACATGGCAGATTTCTTTTACTCGAGCGTCCATAGGACCTAGACATCATTGTACATGACGGTCTGAAAATTAAACGTCGTAGCACTTTCATTGGTAAACCTGTCACAAATTTCTATATAGCGAACAGGAAATTTTGTGTTGCTTTTGCTGTCCTGTTTTCCACAGCTAAATGAAAGTTAGCGAAGCGCTCCAATGCGGTCCGGTGAAGCGAGACAGAGAGGGAGGGAAGTAGAGAGAGAGAGAGAGAGGGGAAGTGCAGATATTGGAGGCAGCAGCGCAGCCCGCTGGCCGCTGGCCTGTTTGTCGCGGGCGCCCCTGGGGTGTTGGGCACAGTGATGGCGGCGGTTTTTGCACGGGCAGCCGTCTCCCAGGCCAGCCATCGGCGGCCGCATCGATCAGCCAGCCCGTCCGGCTGTTTGCCCACGATGTGTATCTCATCTCTGCGGCGCGACAAATGTCCCAGCGGCGCTGGTGGGCCAGGACATGACACTCCACGACGGGCCATGGCGACGCAGCGCGCTCGGCGCTCCCCCAGCCACACCACGTCCACAGCCTAGGAGTGGCGGTTCTCGCTGGAACCACCGGTTTTCGGTTACACCGGGTTCACTTCACAACAGTTTAACCTGACTACGGAAACCGTTCAAAATAACCAGTACTTGAAATAATACACTACTGGCCATTAAAATTGCTATACCACGAAGATAACGTGCTACAGACGCCAAATTTAATCGACAGAACGAAGATGCTGTGATACGCAAATGATTAACTTTTCAGAGCATTCGCGCAAGGTTGGCGCCGGTGACGACACCTACAACGTGCTGACGTGAGGAAAGTTTCCAACCGATTTCTCATACACAAACAGCAGTTGACCGGCGTTGCCTGGTGAAACGTTGTTGTGATGCCTCGTGTAAGGACGAGAAATGCGTACCATCACGTATCCGACTTGATAAAGGTCGCATTGTAGCCTATCGCGATTCCAGTTTATCGAATGCGCGACATTGCTGCTCGCGTTAGTCGAGATCCAATGACTGTTAGCAGAATATGGAATCGGTGGGTTCAGGAGGGTAATACGGAACGCCGTGCTGGATCCCAACGGCCTCGTATCACTAGCAGTCGAGTTGACAGACATCTTATCCGCATGTTTCTAACGGATCGTGCAGCCATGTCTCGATCCCTGAGTCGACAGATGGGGACGTTTGCAAGACAACAACCATCTTCACGAAGAGTTCGACGACGTTTGCAGCAGCATGGACTATCACCTCGGAGACCATGGCTGCGGTTACCCTTGACGCTGCATCACAGACAGGAGCGCCTGCGATGGTGTACTCAACGACAAACCTGGGTGCACGAATGGCAAAACGTCATTTTTTCGGATGAATCCAGGTTCTGTTTACAGCATCATGATAGTCACATCCGTGTTTGACGATATCACGGTGAGTGCTCATTGGAAGCGTGTATTCGTCATCGCCATACTGGCGAATCACCCGGCGTGATGGTATGGGGTGCCACTGGTTACACGTCTCGGTCACCTCTTGTTCGCATTGGCGGCACTTTGAGCAGTGGACGTTACATTTCAGATGTGTTAAGACCCGCGGCTCTACCCTTCATTCGATCCCTGCGATACCCTACATTTCAGCAGGATAATGCACGACCGCAATTTGCAGGTCCTGTACGGGCCTTTCTGGATACACAAAATGTTCAACAGCTGCCCTGGCCAACACAGTCTCCAGATCTCTCACCAACTGTAAACTTCTGATCAATGGTGGCCGAGCAACTGGCTCGTCACAATACGCCAGTCACTGCTCTTGATGAACTGTGGTATCGTCTTGAAGCTACAGGGGCAGCTGTACCTGTACACGCCATCCAAGATCCAAGCTTTGTTTGACTCAATGCCCAGGCGTATCAAGGGCGTTATTAGGGCCAGAGGTGGTTGTTCTGGGTACTGATTTCTCAGGATCTTTGCACCCAAATTGCTTGAAAATGTAATCACATGTCAGTTCTAGTATAATATATTTGTCTAATGCATACCCGTTTGTCATCTGCATTTCTTCTTGGTGTAGCAATTATAATGGTCAGTAGTGTAGATGTTCCGGTTTCATTCGAACTATTTCCGGTAGTACACGTAGAAATCGAACAAAGATTGAGTCATTTTGACTTTCTCACTTTCAAGATACATGTAATAAAACTACTGTTTTGTCCAGCCTCGTCATCAATCTTTTTGCGTCTAGGAATTCTGCATAATCGTTTCGCTAGACAAACAGTCAGACAAGTCGTGGTAATGAGTTTTATTACAATAAGGAAATTACCACACTTAACTTTGGCAGTTATGCAGGTGTGTCACAAGCAAAGGTCGACATACGGAATAATGAGTCTTGACAGTGATTGTTGATCTCTAGTTGACAAAAGTCTTTCCTGAACTGATATCGAAGTAAATGGTAATTAATTGAAACCGCAGCTGCCGACAGGCGTTGTTGACATACGTTGATGAGGACAGCTGAAAATGTGTGAGTTCAAATGGCTCTGAGCACTATGGGACTTACCTTCTAAGGTCATCAGTCCCCTAGAACTTAGAACTACTTCAACCTAACTAATCTAAGGACATCACTCACATCCATGCTCGAGGCAGGATTCGAACCTGCGACCGTAGCGGTCGCGCGGTTCCAGGCTGTCGCGCCTAGAACCGCTCGGCCACCCCGGCCGGCCTGAAAATGTGTGCTCCGACCGGGACTCGAGCCCAGGATCTCCTGCTTACATGGCAGACCCTCTATCCATCTGAACCACCGAGGACACAGATGAATAGCGCGACTGTGGGGACTTCCCCCTTGCACGCTTCCCGTCTATTAGGACATGATGTATGTAGATTGTGGACAGTTAGGAATGTCTGTCTCACGGGAAGCGTGCAAGAGATAAGTCCCTGCAGTCGCGCTATTGATCTGTGTCCTCCGTGGCTCATATGAATAGGGTATCTGCCATGTAAGCAGGAGCGCCCGGGCTCGAGTCCCGGTCGGAGCACACATTTTCAGCTGTCCCCATCAAGGTATGTCCACAACACCTGTCGGCAGCTGAGCATTTCAGTTAATTATCATTTATTCTAGAGAAGCTGCAGGGTCATCAATGGTATCTGTTCTTTCGAGAACAGTTTCTATCTTGATGTATAGTTAAATGGCTACCCGGCCATTGACCTTCATCTGTGCGAATGCGCACAGGTTTCCCAAACTCTTAAGGGAATCGTCACATTAGTAGGCGCGAGTAATGAGTGGATGTGCAAAGTACCTATTAGGAACATTACGTATGTAGATTGTGGACAGATTGGAATGTGGGTCTCACGAGAAGCGTGCAAGGGATAAGTCCCTGCAGTCGCTCTATTCATCTGTGTCCTTGGTGACTCAGATGGATAGAGTGTCTGCCATGTAAGCCAGAGATCCCGGGTTCGAGTTCCGTTCGGGGCACACATCTTCAGCTGTCCCCATCAAGGTATGTCAGAAACACCGGTCGGCAGCTAATGGTTTCAATTAATTATCATTTATTCTAGAGAAGCTGCACGCTCATCAATGGTATCTGTTCTTTCGAGTACAGTTATTATCTTCATATATGCCATCAAAGTCTCTATCGTTGACGCTGCTATCCAGGTGGCTACCCTTAAAGCTGCTATCGAACTGGGTCGTCATTAGTCGGTGGTGGCGTTTATGTGCTCATCGCATAGGGGCCACTGCTGTCGCGTTGTCGTCCTGGAGGGAGGTTCGGTGAGAGTGCGATTGGTTGATCTCTTCTGACAGCCGTCTCTTCTCTTTCGTTCCCGACCGACGCGTCGGTGCTGACTTTACGCCATAACAACTATTAAATTAAATAGCCAAATAATAGATAGATTAGACCGTGCACCGTTCGCTGATTTTCTCGAAATGTGATAAGTGATTGAATTCTACCAAAAAAAAAAAAAAAAAAACAACAATAAAGATTCTCAATTTTTCAAATTCTTTTCAAATATCATGTTATAAATGAGTATCTATCGACTACTTGGACATTACAAAATATAGTCAGTGGTAAAGTGTGAAAATTGTAGTTGGAGGAGCCTACTTTTAGTGTTAATTTGTCCGTTTTCTAGGGATCCAAGCAGAGACAGGCAGCAGATCAGCCTCTTTCTGCCTTTATTCTATACTATGAATGAACTCTTCTTGAGTTTTTACTCTATTACTGTCACTATAATTTCCTTCTCCTTTTATTGTTTCATAGAAATGGCAGAAAAATCTTTAATCTTTCAAAGCAAAATGAAGCACTGAACTTCACTGTATGTCACTTCGTAAAGCTATTTCCACATTACGGTTGTGCCATTCTTCAGCACGACGATTATCCGGCGAATATAGTAAGAAACTGCTGTACAGATCATGTGGGAGCCAAGTGTTGCACACTACACATAAGCGCGTACCGTAGGCCACGACACACGGCAACAGGTACTTTATTGTCTCAGCCAATGCTGTATAAATTCTTATGTCATATTTTTGTTGTTATTAAAGTAGTACTGATCGTTTTTGCCAGACATGTTCTATAATAACGCAATATTTCAATCCAAACTAATTAATACGAATAAAAATTACTCCTTTTTTAAAAAAGGTTTTTCTAAGAACTGAACATTCTAGCACTGACGATAAGGCTAACAGATAATTCGGGTTTTTATTAGGTTATTAGTAAAAAATAAAAATCACCTATTATAACCGACACCAAACAAATACCCATTAGTCAGAATTAAAATACACGTATCGGTTTCAAAGGTCCGGTTTTTCCCATCCTTACCACAGCCCACGGCAGGCAGGCATCCAAAGGGGCCACACCCCCTCTCGGCAAAGCTTCTATGTGTTTCGTATACCCCTTTCCAATTTCCACATAATTTTCGGAGAATAAAGTAGTGCAACGTAAACGAAAGTCAAAAAATGTTCAAATGTGTGTGAAATCTTATGGGACTTAACTGCTAAGGTCATCAGTCCCTAAGCTTACACACTACTTAACCTAAATTATCCTAACGACGAACACACACAGCCATGCCCGAGGGAGGACTCGAACCTCCGCCGGGACCAGCCGCGCAGTCCATGACTGCAGCGCCCCAGACCGCTCGGCTAATCCCTCGCGGCAAACGAAAGTCTGTAGGCGTGTTTCTACATCTGAAAGATAATGCCTACTCAGATTTAGCATCAGTCGCGTAACAGTGTCGATGATAGCACCACTTTGAGTAAGCATCTCCAGTTTGCTTTAAATACAGGCAACAAGGGTCCTGAGCGTTAGTTACCTTTGAGATTGCTGAGTTGACGTTTCTCAAGAATGCCTTTAAGGCGATGAAGACACCACTGTCAACTAACTCAGTTTCAACGAGGTCGTGTAATACGGCTGCGAGAAGCTAGGTGTGCCTTGTGCGATACTGCACAAAGGCTTGGAAGGAATGTAGCCACTGTATGTGACAGCTGGCAGCGGTACTTACGAGAATGTACGGTTGCAATAAGACTGTGCTCCAAACGGCCACGTGAGGGAAGATCACGGTGCTGGGCGTACTACATCTACAGCTGCAATTTGAGCAGAAGCTGGCACCACAATGACACAACGAACTGTTACAAATCCGTTACTTGAACGGCAGCTCCGAGCCAGACTCCCTGTTGCGTACGTTCCACTGATCCCAAAACAACTCCAATTGCAACTTAAGCAGTGTCAGGCGAGAGCTCATTGCAGGGCAGGATGGAGGTCTGTTGTGTTTCACAGTGAAAGCTGTTTCTGGCTTGGTGCCAGTGATGGTATAGAGTTGGTTAAAAGGAGGGCTGCTGAGGTCCTACAACAAACCTGTCTGCGTGCTGACACACTGGTTCTATAAATAGAGCTATGGTATGGCGTGTTATTTCATATGACAGCAGGAGTACTCTCGTGGTTATGCCATGTGCCCTGACTGAAGATTTGTACGTCAGTCTGGTGATTCGACCTGTTGTGCTGCCGTCCATGAACAACATTCCATGGGGTGATTTACAACTGGACAACGCTAACCCACGAACCGTTGATGTCATCCAATACGCTCTGCAGAATGTCGACATCTTGCCTTGACCTGCTCGATCAGTCTCCAATCGAGCACATATGGGAAATCATCGGACGACAATTGTAGTGTCATCCACAAGCAGCATTAACCTAACCTGTACTGACTGGCCTAGTACAACATGGGTGAAACTCCATATCAAAAACTGACATCCGGCACCCGTACAACACAATGCATGCACGTCTGCATACTTGTACTCAACATTCAGGCTGTTAAGCCGATTATAAATGTATCACCACTTCACAATTGCAAATGGCGTATCTCGTGGCTACAGTAGCCTGTGATACTGCAATGTTAATCGCTTAACTACATTAAGAAGACAGCCGTATTCTCGAAATTTGATTATTCTACACTAATTATATTTTGATGTCGCATATTTTTCGTCGGTGCATTTGATTCTTTACTATTTCAGCTCCTTTTGAATTGTGACACGATTACAATTAAACTACTGATGTTGAGTTTGGAGAATTAGTTAATTCCTCAGCGATGAAGGACAAGTGAAAGAAGACTTTCAAAGTGTTTTGATGACAGTGAAGAGAGTACAGTCTTTCTTAATATGGGTTGTATAGATTAGCAGTTGCGTTGCTCCCACGGTCCATACGTAGCATATTTGATTACTAATCAAAATGACCTTGGTTCTGGGTTTGAACTATATCACTGCTTAAATTTTGAATAAAAATCATCAGTGATGGCGGCCGAATATTTCAAATGCAAGAAGTTACTCTCATTCTGCCAAAGACCGTGTTGAAGATGTTGAAGGAATGGCACTCTCTCGCCCTTTGAATGGGAAACTCCACTTCATGCAGGAAGAATCACTCACGACCAACAACAGGAGGATGGTTCAAATGGCTCTGAGCACTATGGGACTCAACTGCTGTGGTCATAAGTCCCCTAGAACTTAGAACTACTTAAACCTAACTAACCTAAGGACAGCACACAACACCCAGCCATCACGAGGCAGAGAAAATCCCTGACCCCGCCGGGAATCGAACCCGGGAACCCGGGCGTGGGAAGCGAGAACGCTACCGCACGACCACGAGATGCGGGCCAACAGGAGGATGCAGAAGGCAATGGAAACCACTGCATTAAAGACACGTAACGCGTATCTACAGGACATGCGGCCTGTAATTGTAGAAGTGTCATGATGATCTCTCCTTTTGCAAAGCTTCCGGAATAGTCACGAATTCAGATCTCCGGTAGGGGGTGGGGGGGGGGGGGGATGACCGCGAATGGGGGAGGTTATCATGAGAAAAAGAGTGAACAACCAACGAAAGGATAACGTTCTACGCGTCGGGGTGCGAAATGTCAGAAATTTGAACGTGATAGGGAAACTAGAAAATCGGTAAAGGTAAATGATAAGGAACACTCCAGATACAATGTAGTCACTGAAGTGAAATAGAAATACGACAGAGTTTTCTTAGCAAATGACTATAGGGTAATATCAACAGCAGCAGAATATGGTACAACGAGAGCAGGATTCGTTATGAATAGGAAGGTATGGCAGAGGGTGAGTTGCTGCGAACAGCTCAGTAGTATGGTTGTTCTCATCAGATTCTACAGCAAGCCATCGCCGATGTCGATAGTTGAGCTATACATGCCAACGTAGCAAATGGAAGACGAAAAGGTAGAGGAAGTGTATCAGGATATTGAATGGGTAATTCAGTGCGTAAAGTTGAGATGATAATTTAATAGTCAAGGAGGATTGGAACGCGATTGTAAGGAAAGGAGTAGAAGAAAGGGCTACTGGACAATATGGCCTAGGTATTAGAAATGTGAGGGTAGAGAGACGAACTCCGCAATAAATTTCAGCTTGCAATAGCGAATACTCTATTCAAGAATCACAGGAAGAAGAGGTGTGCCTGGAAAAGCCTGGATAGGCAGAGATTCCGAAATTAGATACTGGACTGTAAGGCATAGCTAGGAGCAGACAGAAACTCAGATTGCAATTTAGTAGTGACGAAGTGTAGGCTGGAGTTTAAGAAACAAGTCAGTAAAAGTCAATGCGCATAGAAGTGGGATGTGGAATTAATAAAGAATAAAGAGAAACGCTTGAAGTTCTCTAAAACTGTGGATATTACAACGATGAATATCTCAGTAGGCAGTACAGCTGAAGAGGAATGAACATCTCTAAAAAGGGCAATTAACGAAGCTGGAAAGGAAACCTTAGGTATAGGAAAGCAACTGCGAAGGAAGCACGGATAAAGGAAGGCATACTTCAGTTAGTCGATGAAAGAAAGAAATACAATAAAGGTTCAGGGAAATTCAGGAATTCAGAAATATAAATCACTTAGGAATGAAATAAATAGGAAGTTCAGGGAAGCTAAACGAAATGGCTGCATGAGAAATGTGAAGAAAACGAAAAAGAAACGATTGTCAAAAGGATTAACCCAGCATATAGGGAAGTCAAAACAACCTGCTGTGAAATTAAAAGGAAGGTTGGTAACATTAAGAGTGCAGCGGGAATTCCACTGCTAAAAAGAAAGGAGAATGCGGATAGGTGGAAATAATACACTGAAACCTCTCTTAGGGGAAAGATTTGTTTGATTTGATACAAGAAGAAATAAGAGTGGTTATAGAAGAGATAGGGGATCCACTATTAGAATAAGGATTTAAAAGAGATCTGGAAGACTTAAGATCAGACAAGGCAGAAGGGACAGATAATACTCTATCAGAATTTCTAAAATCGTTGGTGGAATGACAACAAAACAACTATTCATGCTTCTGGGTAGAATGTACGAATCTGGTGACATACCATCTAACGTTCGGGCTAAGAGCGTATACATTATTCCGAAAAATGCAAGAGCTGACAAGTGCGAGAATGATCTCACAATCATGTTAACAGCTCATGCATACAAGCTACTGAGTAGATAAATTTACAGAAAAATGGAAAAGCAAATTGAGAATGTGTTATACGACGATCGGTTCAGCTCTACGAAAGGCAAAGGCACGAGGGAGGCGTTTCTGACGTTGTGGTTGATAATGGATGCAAGACAAAAAAAATGGAGTAGGATTAAATTTTTGGGGTATAGGATATTAGTGATATCATTCGCTGATGACACTGCTATCCTCAGTGAAAGTGAATAAGAATTACAGATTGTGCTGGATGGAATGGACAGTCTAATGACTGCAGAATATGGTCTGAGAGTGAATCGAACAAAGACGAAAGGAATAAAAAGTAGCGGAAATGAGAACAACAAGAAACTTAAAATCAGGATTGGTTACTACGAACCAGATCAAGTTAAGGAATTCTTCTACCGAGGCAGCAAAATTACCCAAGACGGACGGAGTAAGGAGGACATAAACAGCAGACTAGCACTGGTAAAAAGGACATTCCTCGGCAAAGAGAAGTCTCCTAGTATTGAACGTACACTTTAATCTGAGGAAGAAATTTGTGAGAATGTGGATTTGGAGCACAGCATGTTACGGTAGTGAAACATGGACTCTGGGGAAACTGGAACAGATGAGAATCGAAGCATTTGAGATGTGGTGCGACAGAAGGTGGAGTGATATGGAACGAGGATTTTCTCCGGAGTGTCCACGAGGAAAAACGGAACATACGGATAATATTGACAAGAACAAGGGACAGGATGGTAGGACATCTGTTGAGACATCAGATAATAAATTCCATAGTATTAGAGAGAGCCTAGATGGTAAAACCTCTAGAGGGAGACAGAGATTGGAATGCTTCCAGCAAATAATTGTAAGTGCTACTCTGAGATGAAAAGGTTGGCACAAGAGAGAAATTCGTGGGCGGCCGAATCAAACCCGTTAGAAGACTGATGACACATAAATATTATGTCGTCAACAGTACCGCAAGTGTTATCAGTCAGATATATAAGCAGCAGCGTAAGCGACATAACAGGTTCACTTGAAATGGTGTTTTGGTTAATGCTTCAAAATGAAGTAATATAAATGCCAAATACTGAGAGGCGGTATGCCGATGGCCTAACTTGCGAAGTCACTAGTAGCAGAAAACGTTGCATTAACAAAGCGTTTTCGAAGAACAGAAGATTCTCTTTGAATGCATTCATACGTTGAAGATGTGGCAAGTGTGTCAAAATCAGTGACAACAAGAAAACCTACTAAACGAACACGCTATAAGCTGTGTCCATAACGCAATGACAATGATACACAGCTGTTGAGTGGGGAATATAATAAACATGTTTACGAAACACATGGTCTCTTCTTGGGTCCTAACTGCAAATACTAAGAATAGAAGTCACAAAATAAGTGTTAATGATATCACAAATAACTGGCTATTGAAAACTGTTTTTTCGTATTTATAATTATGGCGACATTTACGTGATTACATGTGTTCAAACTCGAGTCAGTAAAGTAACAAAACAAGTAAAAAAATTGTAATGTGTTCTAAGAAGGATGCCTTATTGAAAGTGTCCGTCATTCCAGGCTTACCCTATTTGAATATTTAAATGAATTTTCTTAAATAAAGTCCTTTGTATTGTAATAATGACTATTATTGTTTTTATTACAAGAATACGAGATTCAATTCCAAAGTCCACCGCCATGCGCATGGGCGAAAGTTACGGTGGCGTGATCAAGCTGAAATTCATGTCAGTTGGTAAGTAAGACTTTGGGGGTGACGATTGCATATATGTGTTAGCAGGTTCGCGTTGCTCTGTCGAGAGTGAGTCAGTTTTAAAGAGGAAGGTAAAACCGAGTCAGAGCTACAGTGGACGTCTTTATAATTTATTGCAGGAAGTAATTTTCTTACATAACTTTTTTTTCGTTTTGAAACCCACACTTAATTTCATTATTTCGCAGCCAGCTAGTTACACCACCTTGGATATTACCAGGTAGCATCACAATAAAAATTCGTATGCTTGGCGTATGTTCATAGCACACATCAGCGAGAGGAAAAGCAACATCTGGTGCCTTACGTAACAGGAATTTCACACAACCTCAGTACGTATGGATACAAATAACACAGATATTTAGTCCACATGTAAAATGGGAAAAGAACCAGTCTTAATGGATTATGTAACGTTTTACATTGAGGCATGGATTTCTCATCTGTGATAGTTGTGGCCGTACGTACTGTGATTATGCAAAACTTATTAAGAACCCTATTGAACGCTTTTCTCCACACTCATGAGAGAAATATGACATGCTGCAACAATACGAACTTTTATTGTGAAACAGTGATAACACCCAACGGGGCGAAATTTGCTAATTGCTAAATAATCAAACAGTTTTTTTTTTCTGAAAGGAAAATAACATTCTACACAGAAAAACGACCTCCAAGAAATTTTCAGCAGCTTTTGACCCATTGATGATTTGATCTACGTTCTCCAGTCGAGGTCCACTACTACTTAGATTTAGACTGACATACATTTCTACAACGGCGATTCCAAAACTGCATTTCTCTCCTACTCATTTAAGCACTTAATCTCATGCTATCATTTCTTCACTGATTTTCAGGATGTCACACCACATCTATCATTCCTCTCCCCCCAGAGTTCAAGCCTCGAAGCCACAGTACAAGCACATTCCTTCAGAAAACTCTTCGTGATTTATAGAGTGTTACTTTTATCTTCTTCTTTTTTTGAAGGCTCAGTCTAGTTGGCCAATTCTTCTTGTTACTTCACCTCTTCTTATTCTGTTTGTTAGTGATAATGATTCCCAAACAAACAAACGAGGCACCTAAACAACTGACCTTCGATAAAACGCTAATGAAATATAGCAGGAAACTGCTAATTTTGGTTCGAAACTCATTCCTCCATCAACTGTGAAGTGGCATGCGGAATATGTAAGCAGATGTTGATGTGGATTGTGTGTTTTCTAGAAATGTGTTATATGTTGTCGCCGACTCCGCTTTAGAAAGCTGACCTATAACTAAAGTAGTTCTAAAAACTATTCTTCTCCAACATTTTATCATGCCTTCGTCTCTTCACCATCGTCAGTTACCCATCGACACATGATAATAACAGCGAAACGTGACCAAGTGTGGTTCAACTGACCAATATGATGTAATGAATACGAATCTTATTTAGGAATCTACTGGCAGCAATATAGCATGAGAGTATCTGCCGTTCCGCTAAAATGTTTGGGGTGGATCTTGGGGTTGTTGTTGTGGTCTTCAGTCCTGAGACTGGTTTGATGCAGCTCTCCATGCTACTCTATCCTGTGCAAGATTCTTCATCTCCCAGTACCTACTGCAACCTACATCCTTCTGAATCTGCTTAGTGTATTCATCTCTTGGTCTCCCTCTACGATTTTTACCCTCTACGCTGCCCTCCAATACTAAATTGGTGATCCCTTGATGCCTCAGAACATGTCCTACCAACCGATCCCTTCTTCTGGTCAAGTTGTGACACAAACTTCTCTTCTCTCCAATCTTATTCAATACTTCCTCATTAGTTATGTGATCTACCCATCTAATCTTCAGCATTCTTCTATAGCACAACATTTCAAAAGCTTCTATTCTCTTCTTGTCCAAACTATTTATCGTCCATGTTTCACTTCCTTACATGGCTACACTCCATACAAATACTTTCAGAAATGACTTCCTGACACTTAAATCTATACTCGATGTTAACAAATTTCTCTTCTTCAGAAACGCTTTGCTTGCCACTGCCAGTCCACATTTTATATCCTCTCTACTTCGACCATCATCAGTTATTTTGCTCCCCAAATAGCAAAACTCCCTTACTACTTTAAGTGTCTCATTTCCTAATCTAATTCCCTCAGCATCAGCCGACTTAATTCGACTACATTCCATTATCCTCGTTTTGCTTTTGTTGATGTTCATCTTATATCCTCCTTTCAAGACACTGTCCATTCCATTCAACTGCTCTTCCAAGTCCTTTGCTGTCTCTGACAGAATTACAATGTCATCGGCGAACCTCAAAATTTTTAATTCTTCCCCATGGATTTTAATACCTACTCCGAATTTTTTTTTTGTTTCCTTTACTGCTTGCTCAATATACAGATAGAATAACATCGGGGAGAGGCTACAACCCTGTCTTACTCCCTTCCCAACCACTGCTTCCCTTTCATGTCCCTCGACTCTTATAACTGCCATCTGGTTTCTGTACAAATTGTAAATAGCCTTTCGCTCCCTGTATTTTACCCCTACCACCTTTAGAATTTGAAAGAGAGTATTCCAGTCAACATTGTCAAAAGCTTTCTCTAAGTCCATAAATGCTAGAAACGTAGGTTTGCCTTTCCTTAATCTTTCTTCTAAGATAAGTCGTAAGGTCAGTATTGCCTCACGTGTTCCAGTATTTCTACGGAAACCAAACTGATCTTCCCCGAGGTCGGCTTCTACTAGTATCTTGGGGATGCTTCTTAAAGAGTAATTTTTGAGAAGATTTATGGTGAAGAACAGCGGTTTTTCTTAGTACTTTAAACTGAACATAAACAGTCTCAACCGCAAGAAACATTTATTATTATGGTTAAGAGTTTCGGTCAGTTACTGACCAGACGTCACACCATAATGGTAGGCGGTGGCAGAGAATGAAGCAGGCGTTACGAACTCCAGCAGTTGCCACCGCCTACCACCATGGCATGAGGTATGAAGATGGTCAGTAACTGACCGAAACCGGTAACCTCAAAAATAAAGGTTTCTTGCGATTAAGACTGTTATCTTCAACTTAAACTACTTAAAGAGCTCATGACATCTATCTTATTCTATGCTGCCCCAACTGACCTAGTAGTTCATCTCTAATGGCAATGACATTAACGCAACATATATTGTGGTGGGGCACAGGGTACCTCTACAAATACCGCTCATCCCTCCAGCAGATCACCACATGGATGTACGCCTAATAAGTCTACGTATAATCCCGAAGCAGCTTATACGTTGCCGTTAGCTGCGCTGTGTGCTGACGTACTTCAGGGAAGAACGGTGGCTGTAGATGTACTCTGTGCCACACCACAATATATGTTGCGTCAATGTCAGTGCCATTAGAGATGTAAAGCGTGTCTTCGTAGAACGGAGCCCTCGAACTATTAATTGCAACCTGTTCGTGACCCACAATGCCTCACTTGCTGCATCAACTGTTTGGAGTTTGAGGAGCATCTCAACGGTGCTCTCTCGCTGACTGTACGAGACGAATTATATTACGAAAGTCGTATCTCTTATTTTAATCTGAGTGGCCAGAAGACATTTGAAGGTAAAAACCAGCTGACGTTCCAACTTTACCGGTCACTAGAGCTCCTGTTACGCGTAAAGACAAGTACAACACTTCTCATTAACACTACAAGAGCAAATTGCCGATAATGAGGCTCGTGTGAAAGGAATTTAATTTGATCTCGACTATGTGCTAATAGAATAGTATCCAAAATTTTCTGTTCAATTGGGAGCAATAGCTGAACTGCCGAGAATCGAAGCAAGATTCCATTGGTTATGAAGTAAACTTCAATTACTAAAAGGAAATTGGTCGCCAGCTCAAGTAGGCAGAATGATGCCAAATGGTTATACTGCCCATCAATAAAATTTAACTATTGTACAGGTACTCCGTGATAAGCTGTGTTTCATAAATAGGACACGAACAGTAGCATAATGCAATGACTATTAGAAGAGTAGTTTATCATGAGCAACACAGCTGTGAATTAAAATTGTTTTTGCAATAAACTGTTTCTCACTAACCCATGCTTTCTTTATTTGTGCAGTCACAAGACGTCACGCAGCCGCAGACCTTTAGAATCTGCGCCACCTTTGTGGTATGTGCTTCGAGAAACTCAGTGGCGCCACGTCCATGGCTACACGAGTGCCACTGCGACGACCTTCTGAAGGAGAGGAAACCAGAGTGGGGTCTTGTTATTCGAGGCTGAGCGAGCAACGAGCAGCGGGCAGATACCAGGAGAGGAAACGGCCGTTGGATCTGACTGCACGCCGTGCCGCCGTGATGGTACAGTAGCAACAAGAAGGAGTTCGCTGGCCGGATATTTGTGACATGCAAGGCTGAGAGCAGTTTGCTTCAGGGCTATCGGGCTGCTTGTTTCCGAAGCAGAACCTGGAGACTGACTTTTCCACTGTGTGTGTGTGTGTGTGTGTGTGTGTGTGTGTGTGTGTGTCTGTGTAGCAAGACAGCGCTGTTACCTGATGGTTGGATGACTGCTGTGTGTACTGTGCGTAACTCAGCCTGATCAGCACACTGTACATTACCAATACTCACTGTGTGACTTGGGGTCGCGTCTCAGAATTCCTTCTGTATATTGTTAAATTGGTCAGATGCCTGTTTGGCTAGTCATTTTCAGCTTTCATCTGTGGTTCTGTAACCAACTTACTCCTTATTTAGGGTGTATTTACTTTTAAGATTTGAAGTAGAATTTGTCACATTGCCTACTGGTTTTAGTGTTTGATAAAAATTACTGACAATTTGTGAACAATTTAAGTGTTTTAACTGCGAAGCAGGACTGATGTTTCGTGTACGGTAGTAACAGCATGCGGTTAGTACACTATTTCTTGGGCATCACAGGCCGCCATGGTTCTGGAACCACACTGCTGCTACGGTCGCAGGTTCGAATCCTGCACCGGGCTTGGATGTGAGTGATGTCCTTAGGTTAGTTGGGTTTAAGTAGTTCTAAGACTAGGGGATTGATGACCTCAGATGTGAAGTCCCATACTGCTTACAGCCATTTGAATCATTTTTTATTGGCGTCACGGTAGCTCAGCGTGTTCGGTCAGAGGGTTCACTGCCCTCTGTAATATAAAAACTGAGTGAACGGATCAGTGATCAAATTGAGCGGGGGTCATGGGACGTCCGCCTCGAATAAATACAGCGAACAATAACGAACAAAATGAGTTAAAAAAAGCGGTTCTAGGCGCTTCAGCCCGGAAATGCGGTGTTGCTACGGTCGCAGGTTCGAATCCTGCCACGGACGTGGGTGTGTATGATGTCCTTAGGTTAGTTAGGTTTAAGTAGTTCTAAGTCTAGGGGACTGATGACCTCAGATGTTGAGTCCCGTAGTGCTTAGAGCCATTTGAACCATTTTTTCTTGGGAATCTTGTAGTTTCTATAATTTTTTTTTCTATTCACCCTCTACACAGCTGACTCGTTATTTCTTGCTGAACTAGTTCTTCTTCTGGAAGATGAAATGGCCTTAAATGCGCAAAAAATTTTACTGAGCCAATGAAGGTTGAGAGCTTGTTTAGAGAAAATAAAAGTAATTTTAGCAAGGGGCAAGAACCGCTTACAGCTCAACCCAGTTCTACTACTCTTTCTATTAGTATAGTATTTAGTGCAAGAATTCTAATGTGCGGTACACAGTAATAACACATGAAGGAGGAACACAACTGATTTGGACATGGGGAGTATTTACACATTAAGTCTGGAAATCACTAACATAGAAATGAACTTTAAATGGTTATGTTAACTGATCTTCTTAATGTCTGTTTTCTTTAGTCATATTTACTTCTTTGCATTAAATTAAGCAGCGGATTTAAGAAACATGGAGTTCCTGAATCTGTTATAACCTGAACAGCCGCAACCAGTTAATCTTTAAAGAACACAAAAGCTATTGCACGACAGCTGCACCACTTGTACTGCAGTAAGTTTGTAATCCTGACTCAGCCTCTAGCATGACGACTCAGAAACGATTCCACCATCTGACTAAGATCATAACTGAGCACTTCTGGCAATGCACAATGAGGAAACACTTCGAAATACAAATACGTCAAAGAACACGCTTTACCAAAACTGAGAAGCAGGCATTCATTCAGTTGTCCCTTAAACTGAGCTGGTCGCTGTGGCCGAGCAGTTCTAGTCACTTCTGTCCGGAACTGCGAAAACACTACAGTCGCAGGTTCGAATCCTGCCTCGGGCATGGATGCGCGTGATGTCCGTAGGTTAGTTAGGTTTGAGTTGTTCTAAGTCTAGGGGACGACCTCAGATGTTAAGTCCCATAGCGCTTAGAACCATTTGAACCATTTTTGAACCTTAAATTGCGGTGATCAATAGTCGCGTATTATGATCACCGTTTTATGCAGTTACTTGCATTAATGAACCCATCGTCTGAAAGAAGTATTGCTATGTAAAGAAAACAGTTCTTTTCCTTGTAACTACACTTTAGTAGAAACTTTGCTCTTCACTTATGAAAATGTATAGAGAGTTTTCAGCAATAAAACTAACTGCACACTTAAGGGATTTGCGTGGTTTTAGAGTTCAATTAAATAGGACACTCGGATATATTGCATCACTATAAAGATGTTCCTGACTAGGTAACATGGCCTAGATTTAACATAAGGTTCTCAACAGAAATGGAAACTTAAATGGAAATCAGCTGTTATTTGCAAATGAAGCAAGTAAACATGAGACGAAAGTGGCGGCTGTGACCATCTTCTGTGGATAAGATAGAGGCTGCAAACGTACTCGTGGCTCTTGATGCACAAAAGACTATGGAAGTTGTCTTCTTGGAACCAGAAGTTTCTGATTCAGAGCCAACCAATAAATGCCATGAATAATTAGCGAAATTTCTTCCACATACGAGGCATTATTGCTCAATATAGCAGCTTTCCTTGCCTGATTTTACATGCTAACCATCCACTCCACCTAACTGCCACAAACGCGTCTTGCGGTCCGAGCACGAAACCCACCTTTTCTATTCCCGCGAAGCGAGTTTCGTCTCGGAGATACTTCGCTCCAGGCCTTATATCAGTACAATACTACTTCACTTATTCACGAATCGCTTCTACATTATTGTTTTTAACATTTCAGTACTCTGGCGGAATATTACTTTTTAAATTACTTAATACGTCAGCGAAAATGATACAAACTGACGTGAAATACGAACAAAACATTTGCACCAAAGAACATAGTGGCACAGATGTCACAGTAAGTAAAGGCAGACAAAGAAATTACTCGAGATGTGTATAGGTAATATCGACTTAAGTATTACAAAGGCTATGTGGTATATTCGTCTCCGTAAAATCCAATTAGAAAAGTGTTCCTGACATCCGGAATTTAGGCCGGTGACGATTTGACTCACGGTCGACCGTCGATCGCTCCACAAGCCTCTGCGAGGGTGACATGACGTGCATTCGACGAACATTTGTGGTCTACCTGCACTATGGTTTCCGCTCCTACAAATATTACCTTTGCGATACTGAAGATCCGCCATAGAAAATGTTGCCCTCGGAAACCCGAATTATTCTTTAGTCTCTGATTTGCTATGATCCAAGCGCTTTGCAGCGATTGTGTGCTTTCATTTTGACCACAAACCTGTCTGTAACAGACTGCTTGCATATGACGCCTAGAATCACGCTATATGACACATTCAGCTGCGGGCTTCGGACGCTGTACATGGCTCATCTTCAAATAGGACAACCCTCCATCCAGATCTGCATGACTGCTCTGAAGATTGCAGTCAGATGTTTGGCGAAGGGTTCCTACAACCACAGATAATTTGTCGAGCGTTCCACAGTCGAATGGCCAGTGAAAAAGATTAGCACCTAAATCCTACCGTGTGAGCATTGATTTGTCTTATTACGATGGAGATTTTTGCCACTGCGGGTGGGAGTCCAGAAAATCTTTTGACATTCAGGTAAGTTAAAAACCGTAATTTCTTGAGGAAATCTCGCGCATTGAGAAACGAATTTTTTAAAATGATTATCATCCCATCTTGCTTATCATACCTATGTCAGTCTCCTCTACTTCGCGACCGTAAAAAATGAGCTGCACCTCTTTGAACTTTTCAGATACCTTCCGTCAACCCAGTCTGATAAGCCTTTCATCCGGCGCAGGAAGACTCTAGAAATGGACAGACAAGAGGAGTGCAGACACCCTCTTTAGTAGGTTTGTGGCATCTTCTAAATGTTCTAACAACTAAGTGCAGTCTCTGGTTCGCCTTCCCCATTAGATTTTCTTTTCTATGCAATGGTTCCAATTCTTGTTCCTAACTGTAATACGTACACAGGTATTTCGTTGAATCGACAACCTTTAAATTTATGTGATTTGTTGTGTTCCTTAAGTTCAATACAATTTTTTTAAATATTCATGTGCAGCAACTCCCAACTTTTATTCATTATCGACAATCTTCACATTTCACGCCATGGCGTTATATTGTATGCACCATTTTCGAAATCGTTCTGATGTTCTGGTGGCTTTACTGGACGGGGAACGATAGCATCATCTCTTAGCAGTCTATGAAGGTTACTCAGATGTTCCTTGCCACCAGTTTTGACCGCTCCAATAAACCCTCTTGGAACGAGTGTTAAACTGACGAACGGTACTCTGGTATCGATTAGATTGAAATGCATTTCTTTACGATTCTTCCAATGCATTTCAGTGTTCCATCTGGCTTCCCTGGGGTTAATTTTACGTCTTTATACCAAATTAAATCACCCTGGACACAACTTTCAGATAAGCTACGGTTCTGAATTTATTAATAGACTGCTGTAATCAATCAAGGTATTTCTTCCCCTTTACGCGCAATGAGTTAAATGTGCTGTCGTTGATGTCTGATGGTCCTCACACCAAATGTCGATCTTCTGCAAGACTTCTTGCAAATTTGTGAGGTGTTACGAGTCTGCTATGTACGACAGTATCATCCACGGATAAGCTGAAAAAGCTCCCTTTTTCGGAATAAGTCATTTAGACTGGTGAATATGTTTTCATTTATTACGATATTAAGGATACTGTATATTCATAAAGCGAAGTTCATTGTTCGTTACTATAAAATCTATGACTGACTGGGGCATCATCTGGTTGAAGAACTTTTTAAATGATTAGAAGGGCTTTCTGTCTCTGTTCACCACTTCATATATATCTATATCGTGTGACAAAGAAAATCTATAACACTACGTTTGGATTCAACGGAAGCCACTTTAATATCGGGCTACTACGCCCAGCTGAAAATGTCGTTCCACGGAAGAAATATTTAAAACTCTCTCCTTGTTTGTATGTCTGATTTGAGAGTTTTAACGAGGTCTGTTATTACATATTTCAAACAAGCCTTGTCACTGTACTTGATTGAATATTGTTATTACGGTGATTTAAAGATAATCAATAGTTACTATATTCCGCGGCTAATTGCCGTGACAGGAAATACGTTTGACATCCGGAAGCATTTTCTCAAGCAAACTCTGGACTCCATCGTCCAGAGTTTGGTTGACGATTGCTTTACTATGTAAGCGTAATTATATGATGTTCTGAGGATGGTAAATTAATTTGGCGAAAATAGTCAGAAGTTAATTAATAAAGATTTATGCAGCTGATGACTGATTATTCCCAAAATTATTGTGACAAAATTAAGCCACGAGACTCGAATAAAACTTCAACATTCGTGAATGCTTCAATCTTGTACGACATACGTTATTAGCGAATTACTGTTCAGTAATCTTATTACACTTCACTCAAAAGACAACCGTAAAAATCATTACACTGTTCGACTAGCAAGCAACCGATTCCTCCGGCTACTATTCCTGACTGATCGAATCTATAGACTAAATGTCTACGGCTGATGTTTTGGCGTGTGTTCCAAACCAGCAACAGCAAAAATCGTTGTGGGGTCCCGAGATGCTTAATCACACGCCGTCGCAACTCGAAAAGACTTTGATAATTAATTGAAACCCTCAGTTGCCGAGAGGTGTTGTTGATATACCTCGATGGAGACAGCTGAAAATGTGTACCCAGACCAAGACTCGAACCCGCGATCTTCTGCTTATGTGGCTGACGCTCTATCCATGTTTTTTCTTTTTTTGCATTTTGTTTATTGTTGATCGATGTGTTTCGTCGTTGCGGACGTCACATGACATCCTGTCAAGTTCGTTTCCTTGATGCTTCCACTCAGTGTTTTATTACAGAGCCCAACCAGCTCTCTGACCGAACACGCTGAGCTACCGTGCCGGCTGATCCATCTGAGCCACGGAGGACACAGATTAACAACGCCACTGCAGGGACTTATCCCTTGCACGCTTCCCGTGAGACCCACATTCCCAACTGTCCACAATCTACATACGTAGTGTACGTAATAGATATTTGCACATCCACTCCATTTTTTGATGGGAATGTGGGTCTCTGCAGCGGCGCTATTCATCTGTCTCCTCCGTGGCTCAGATGGTCAGTCGGCTCTCAGCCGTGGCAGCGTGCGGGCGGCCCCGCGCGCCGGCCAGTGCTCCGCTGCCGGCGTTGTTTACTTCCGCCTCGTAGCTTTAAAGCTTGTGTCCGTCCACCGTGAACAACACGTCGAGCGCTTACTGCCATGCGACCCTTAAAGTTTCCTTCCCGGCTGAACGTGCGAGACCACGTGCACATGAAGTGGAAACGTTCCTACGCGAAGAAGTTCGTTTAGATCCTAACCACGTTCTCGGATTCCATTTTTCGATCACGAGTAGTGTCGTTTGTATTAAAATGACAAACACCGAGTCCGCAGCTCGTGGTCGTGCGGTAGCGTTCTGCCCGCATCTCGTGGTCGTGCGGTAGCGTTCTCGCTTCCCACGCCCGGGTTCCCGGGTTCGATTCCCGGCGTGGTCAGGGATTTTCTCTGCCTCGTGATGGCTGGGTGTTGTGTGCTGTCCTTAGGTTAGTTAGGTTTAAGTAGTTCTAAGTTCTAGGGGACTGATGACCATAGATGTTAAGTCCTATAGTGCTCAGAGCCATTTGAACCATTTTTTGAACAAACACCGAGGTGTGTGAAGATGTTTTTCGCCGACATGCCAATGGACTTAAGTTCAAATACTCTGATGGTCCCGTCGGAGCTGTAACACTTGAACTCGCAGAGTACGGTCAACGCACGATTAGGGTGTTTGAACTACCTTTTGAAGTGCCGAAGGACAAAGTTGTCTCTGCGTTACAACCATACGGTAACGTCATCGGTTACGTAGAGGAAAAATGGCTAACTTTCACGACCTACCATGTCCTTAATGAGGTGCGTCAGGTCAAAATTGAACTGAAAAAACATATACCATCATACCTGACAATTGGCGGGGTGCGAGCCACTGTCATGTACGACGGCAAATCCCGAACATGTGTGGGTTGTGGTCAAGAAGGCAATGTCAGATCCGCCTGCATGCGACGCCGCCTGATCCAGACGCCGATCGGCGAGGAAGCGTCCCCAGAGGTGAACACTCAGATCCCTGCCACATATGCTAAGGTTGCCCAGGAAGGTATCACCTCTACACAGGGTCTTCGTACTCCGTTGACGTCGTCTGATCAGGTAGATGCAACCATTACTGAGATTCCTCCTGAGGTGCCACAGAAGCCAGATACCGGGTTCGAGTCCCGGTCAGGGCACACATTTTCAGCTGTCCCCATCGAGGTATATCAACAACACCTGTCGGCAGCTGAGGGTTTCAATGAATTATCATTTATTCTAGAGAAGCTGCACTGTCATCAGTGGTATCTGTTCTTTCGAGTTCAGTTACTAAATTCATATACAGGGTGAGTCACCTAACCTTACCGCTGGATATATTTCGTAAACCACATCAAACACTGACGAATCGATTCCACAGGCCGAACGTGAGGAGAGGGGCTACTGTAATTGGTTAATACAAACCACACAAAATTGCACGGAACTAAGTTTTTTAACACAAACCTACGTTTTTTTTAAATGGAACCCCGTTAGTTTTGTTAGCACATCTGAACATATAAACAAATACGTAATCAGTGCCGTTTCCTGCATTGTAAAATGTTAATTACATCCGGAGATATTGTAACCTAAAGTTGACGGTTGAGTACCACTCCTCCGCTGTTCGATCGTGTGTATCGGAGAGCACCGAATTACGTAGCGATCCAAAGGGAACGGTGATGGACCTTAGGTACAGAAGAGACTGGAACAGCACATTAGGTCCACATGCTAACACCTTTTTATTGGTCTTTTTCACTGGCTAAAATGGTTCAAATGGCTCTGAGCACTATGGGACTTAACATCTATGGTCATCAGTCCCCTAGAACTTAGAACTACTTAAACCTAACTAACCTAAGGACAGCACACAACACCCAGCCATCACGAGGCAGAGAAAATCCCTGACCCCGCCGGGAATCGAACCCGGGAACCCGGGCTTGGGAAGCGAGAACGCTACCGCACGACCACGAGATGCGGGCTTTTTCACTGACGCACATGTACATTACGATGAGGGGTGAGGTACACGTACACACGTGGTTTCCGTTTTCAATTACGGAGTGGAATAGTGTGTGTCCCGACATGTCAGGCCAATAGATGTTCAATGTGGTGGCCATCATTTGCTGCACACAATTGCAACCTCTGGCGTAATGAATGTCGTACACGCCGCAGTACATCTGGTATAATGTCGCCGCAGGCTGCCACAATACGTTGTTTCATATCCTCAGGGGTTGTAGGTACATCACGGTACACATTCTCCTTTAACGTACCCCACAGAAAGAAGTCCAGAGGTGTAAGATCAGGAGAACGGGCTGGCCAATTTATGCGTCCTCCACGTCCAACGAAACGCCCGTCGAACATGCTGTCAAGGGTCAGCCTAGCGTTAATTGCGGAATGGGCAAGTGCACCATCATGCTGATACCACATACGTCGACGCGTTTCCAGTGGGACATTTTCGAGCAACGCTGGCAGATCATTCTGTAGAAACGCGATGTATGTTGCAGCTGTTTGGGCCCCTGCAATGAAGTGAGGACCAATGAGGTGGTCGCCATTGATTCCGCACCATACATTTACAGTCCACGGTCGCTGTCGCTCTATCTGTCTGAGCCAGCGAGGACTGTCCACGGACCAGTAATGCACGTTCCGTAGATTCACTGCCCCGTGGTTTGTGAAACCCGCTTCATCGGTAAACAGATAGAACTACTACGCATTCTGTGTTAATGCCCATTGACTAAATTGCACTCGATGATTAAAGTCATCACCATGTAATTGCTGATGTAGCGACACATGAAACGGGTGAAAGCGGTTACGATGCAGTATGAGCATGACACTACTTTGACTCAGTCCACCGGCTCTCGCAATGTCCCATGTACTCATGTGTGGGTTCATGGCAACAGCAGCTAACACACCAACTGCACCCGCTTCTCCTGTGACGGGCCTGTTACGGACCCATTTGCGTGCTCCGACCATACCTGTTGCATACAGTTGGCGGTAGATGTTTTGCAATGTGCGGCATGTTGGATGCTCTCTGTCCGGGTACCGTTCTGCATACACCTGCAGGCTTCAGCTGCATTTCGTCGACACTCGCCATAGATTAGTATCATCTCCGCCGTTTCAGAGTTCGAATACACCATGGTCACAGTTCCTACAACACTACACTATCACAGACGTCTGGTAACGCGGTGTACTACAGTTGGTCTGCGTGCGGAGACGAATGCAGAATAACAATAGCAGCAAGCGCTACATGCGGACACTGCGACAGCTAGACCAAACCACAACAGTGCACTACAGCCACACTCGTCAACACGGTCGTCATCGTAAACATGTCCCTGCAGATGCTGCTCGCCGACCGTGGCCCGTGTTTGTTACAACACGCAACTGAACGTCGGAGGTTTCAAGCGTCAACTTTAGGTTACAATATCTCCGGATGTAATTAACATTTTACAATGCAACAAACGACACTGATTACGTGTTTGTTTACATGTTCAGATGTGCTAACAAAACTAACGTGGTTCCATTTAAAAAAACGTAGGTCTGTGTTAAAAAACATACTTCCGTGCACTTTTGTATGGTTTGTATTAAACAGTTACATTAGCCCCTCTCCTCACGTTCTGTCTGTGGAATCGGTTCGTCAGTATTTGATGTGGTTTACGAAATACACTCCTGGAAATGGAAAAAAGAACACATTGACACCGGTGTGTCAGACCCACCATACTTGCTCCGGACACTGCGAGAGGGCTGTACAAGCAATGATCACACGCACGGCACAGCGGACACACCAGGAACCGCGGTGTTGGCCGTCGAATGGCGCTAGCTGCGCAGCATTTGTGCACCGCCGCTGTCAGTGTCAGCCAGTTTGCCATGGCATACGGAGCTCCATCGCAGTCTTTAACACTGGTAGCATGCCGCGACAGCATGGACGTAAACCGTATGTGCAGTTGACGGACTTTGAGCGAGGGGGTATAGTGGGCATGCGGGAGGCCGGGTGGACGTACCGCCGAATTGCTCAACACGTGGGGCGTGAGGTCTCCACAGTACATCGATGTTGTCGCCAGTGGTCGGCAGAAGGTGCACGCGCCTGTCGAGCTGGGTCCGGACCGCAGCGACGCACGGATGCACGCCAAGACCGTAGGATCCTACGCAGTGCCGTAGGGGACCGCACCGCCACTTCCCAGCAAATTAGGGACACTGTTGCTCCTGGGGTATCGGCGAGGACCATTCGCAACCGTCTCCATGAAGCTGGGCTACGGTCCCGCACACCGTTAGGCCGTCTTCCGCTCACGCCCCAACATCGTGCAGTCCGCCTCCAGTGGTGTCGCGACAGGCGTGAATGGAGGGACGAA
Organism: Schistocerca americana; assembly: GCF_021461395.2. Lineage (NCBI taxonomy): Eukaryota > Metazoa > Arthropoda > Insecta > Orthoptera > Acrididae > Schistocerca > Schistocerca americana. The sequence continues at coordinate 684,856,791 of NC_060122.1, forward strand.
TGGAGACGTGTCGTCTTCAGCGATGAGAGTCGCTTCTGCCTTGGTGCCAATGATGGTCGTATGCGTGTTTGGCGCCGTGCAGGTGAGCGCCACAATCAGGACTGCATACGACCGAGGCACACAGGGCCAACACCCGGCATCATGGTGTGGGGAGCGATCTCCTACACTGGCCGTACACCACTGGTGATCGTCGAGGGGACACTGAATAGTGCACGGTACATCCAAACCGTCATCGAACCCATCGTTCTACCATTCCTAGACCGGCAAGGGAACTTGCTGTTCCAACAGGACAATGCACGTCCGCATGTATCCCGTGCCACCCAACGTGCTCTAGAAGGTGTAAGTCAACTACCTTGGCCAGCAAGATCTCCGGATCTGTCCCCCATTGAGCATGTTTGGGACTGGATGAAGCGTCGTCTCACGCGGTCTGCACGTCCAGCACGAACGCTGGTCCAACTGAGGCGCCAGGTGAAAATGGCATGGCAAGCCGTTCCACAGGACTACATCCAGCATCTCTACGATCGTCTCCATGGGAGAATAGCAGCCTGCATTGCTGCGAAAGGTGGATATACACTGTACTAGTGCCGACATTGTGCATGCTCTGTTGCCTGTGTCTATGTGCCTGTGGTTCTGTCAGTGTGATCATGTGATGTATCTGACCCCAGGAATGTGTCAATAAAGTTTCCCCTTCCTGGGACAATGAATTCACGGTGTTCTTATTTCAATTTCCAGGAGTGTATACCCAGCGGTAACGTTAGGTGACTCACCCTGTATGTACGAAAAGACTATATCTGTTCTCGAATCGACTGAGATGCAACAACGGTGACTTAACAATACGCATTGTGAAGATACTATGTTCATTTCTGACATTCACTTGACAATATTACTGCAGAAAACAACAGTAACAAAAATCAGGAAACCACTGAAAGAGAACTTTTTACAAAATTTTGTCCTATTATATTTCTTTAAATTCCGTTTGCAAGATGTATGTGGGTACGAGCAATAAAAATTACTGAGGAAAGGTCATTAAAAACATCCAAGCGACTGCACCTGAATTGCTCGTGTTGTGAAAGCAGTTTTGAGACACGTACGAAATTTCCGTACATAGTTGTATTACGAGACGAGACGTCTTGGCTCATTATACATGAACGCTCTTTGCGAATCTGCAACAGACTCATTACAACCGACAGTTACAGGAAATACTTCGCGGTATTGTACGCCCCAGAGAATTCCCTTAATGAGTATCAGTCCCTATGCTGCGGGTTACATTTGCCGCCGTTCTTTGGAAAGGAAGATTAGTGTTTAACGTCCTGTCGACATTGAGGTCATAAGAAACGGACCATAGGTCCAGATTAGGAAAGGACGGGGGAAGACGTTCGGCCGTACCCTGTCAAAGGAACCACACAGACAGCTGCTATGAGCGGTTTAGGGAAATAATGGAAAACCTAAATTTGGATGGCCGAACGGGGACTTCAACCGCCATCCTCCCGAATTCGAGCGCAGTGTGCTAACCACCACGCTGCCTCGCTTGATGACGATGTTTAGGATTTTACGGTTATGGGGACAGTGCTATAAATGCTTATGCGGTAGGTGAAGTAGTGTACAGTACTACTATTTTTCTTTCAGAAATAATCTTTTGGATTCTAAAGCTGAGCGGTAGAGACTGTAAAGGTCGTTATAAACAGTCTAGAAAGCTTGTAATGGTGTTCAGTGTAGGTTGTGCTGACAAATAATTGTTTGATACGTTGCGTCGTTTTCTAATTAATTAGCGATGAAGTTAGCCAATCAGGTAGCTTCCCGCGTAGATTCAAGCGGTACGCCGCGTACGATTAGTGTCATACTGTCAGTTGTTCTCATAGTGTAGATGATAGTGCACGATAGTGCTCATATTTGGGCTCGTGTTCGATCCCTACTACTGTCCCATGTAAAATTTTTACCGCTCTCTTTTTCGATTTTTGAAAATCAAAAGAAGAACAAATTTGGTGACTCCTCTATGGCGGTCAGCTTCAATTACTATGCACAACGGCATGACTGGTTAACTTCAACGCTAATTAACTCTGAAACGGAACAAGTATTTCGCAGCACAACATACCCTGCAAAACTCTTAAAGATTTAAAGACTTCTTCTGACCGCCCTACAGAATACCCATTTTTGAGTGTATCCTTGAGCCCCTTCAGAACCCTGAAAACTGAAAACTCGATTTTTTGTTTGATATCTGATTTGTGTGATATCACAGAATTTTTTTGCTGTATTCAAGGACCTGAAAATGGTTCATTATAGCACTGAAATCCGCCGGCCAGGGTGGCCGAGCGGCACTAGGCGCTACAGTCTGGAACCGCGCGACCGCTACGGTCGCAGGTTCGAATCCTGCCTCGGGCATGGATGTGTGTGATGTCCTTAGGTTAGTTAGGTTTACGTAGTTCTAAGTTCTAGGGGACTGATGTCTTCATAATTTAAGTCCCATTGTGCTCAGAGCCATTTGAAACAAGCACTGAAGTCCATAGTAAATATATCAATAACTTTATAAATACAGCTGAAAGATTCATTCGTACTAGAAAAGGAAATCATTTGTTTTCAATCACTTTACAACTCACACACTTCCCATCCTTAACTCAGCCGCTAGTAGAGATTCACCCACAACATTTTGTTCGAGAATGCTTGCAGTATCTATAGGTGCTACACAGTTATGCATATTTCTCTTCACTATCAGTTCCACCCTAATCTAATCTCATAAAGTGATATGTATTTTGTTATGCACTGAAGCGCTAAGGAAACTGGTATAGGCATGCGTTTTCAAATACAGAGGTATGTAAACAGGAAGAATAAGGTGCTGCGGTCGGAAACTCCTATATAAGGCAACAAGCGTCCGTCGCAGTTAGATCGGTTACTGCTGCTACAGTGGCAGGTATCAAGATTTAAGTGAATTTAAACGTGTGTTATAGTCGGCGTACGAGTATTGGGAAACAGCATCTGCGAGGTAGCGATGAGGTGGGGATTTTCCCGTACGACCATTTCACGAGTCTATCGTGAATATCAGGAAATTGGTAAAACGTCAACTCTCCAACATCAATGTAGCCCCAAAAAGATCCTGCAAGAACGGGACCGACAACGACTGAAGAGAATCGTTCCACGTGACAGAAGTGCACCCTTCCGCAAGTTGCTGCAGATTTCAATCCTGGGCCATCAACAAGTGTCAGCGTGCGAACCATTCAACGAAACATCATCGATATGGGCTTTCGGATCCTTGCTACCTTGATGACTGCACGATCAAAGTTTTACGCCTCGCCAAGGCCCATCAGCACTGAAATTGGACTGTTCATGACTGGAAAAATGTTACCTGGTCGAACGAGTCTCCATTCAGATTGTATCGAACGGATGGACGTGTACAGGTATGGAGACAACCTCCATGGACCCTGCATGTCACCAGGTGACTGTTCAAGTTGCTGGAGGCTCTATAATGGTGTGGGGGCTCTGCAGTTGGAGTGATATGGGATCACTCATACGTCTAAATACGACACTGACATAGGACACGTACGTAAGTATCCTGTCTGATCACCAGCGTCTATTCTTGACCATTGTGCATTCCGACGGACATGGGCAATTACAGCAGGACAATGCGACACCTCACACGACCAGAATTGCTATAGAGTGGCTTCAGGAACATTCTTCTGAGTTTATACATTCCTGCTGGCCACCAAACTCCCCAGACATAAACATTATTGAATATATATGTGATGAAACTTTCTGGCATATTAAAACTGTGTGCCGGGCCGAGACTCGAACTCGGAACCTTTGCCTTTCACGGGAAAGTGCTCTACCAACTGAGCTACCCAAGCACGACTCACGCCCCGTCGTCACAGTTCTAATTCTGCCAGTACCTCGTCTCCTACTTTCGAAACTTCACAGAAGCTCTTCTGTGAACCTTGCAGAACTAGCACTCCTGAAAGAAAGGAAACGGCGGAGAAATGGCTTAGCCACAACCTGGGGAATGTTTCCAGAATGAGATTTTCACTCTGCGAAGAGCTTCTGTTAAGTTTGGAAAGTAGGAGACGAGGTACTGGCAGAAGTAAAACTGTGAGGACGGGGCGTGAGTCGTGCTTGGGTAGCTCGGTTGGTAGAGCAGTTTTAATCTGCCAGGAAGTTTCATATCAGCGCACACTCCCATGCAGAGTGAAAATTTCGTATCTGGGATGCCTTGCAACGAGCTATTCGGAATAGGTCTGCACCCACTCATACTCTTACGGATTTATGGACAGCACTGCAGGATTCATGGTGTCAGTTCCCTCAAGACTACTTCACACTTTAGTCGCATTCATGCCACATGTTGTGGCACCTCTCAGCGCTCACGGGGCCCTAGACTATTTTAGGCAGGTGTATCAGTTTCTTTGGCTCTTCATTAGATAGGCTTGAAACTGCTCCAAGCTGATCGGGCGTCCTGCAAACTCATCTGTGGTGGTTCCTCACCTTTCACCACTTCTTTTTCTGTGATACGATTGAAATGGACCACTAGGACGTAGACAACTACACTGAAAGGGCACCTTAATGTTTGCACTCATCATTTCTGTCATACGATGTTGAGACGGCTCATTTAGGGGGGATCTTGATCGAAGTGCTTAACTCACTATCAGTCGTAGGTTGAATTGTATGGAGCTGGAGACTTAGAAACGACGGAGACGCTTCGCCCCGCCGTAGCGCTCAGTGGTTCACAACCCTACAACAGGCTACAGCAGTCCACTCACCCCACTGCAGCCCCACACCGAACCCAGCTCGGTCCCCAGTGGACCCCCGGGGACGTCTCACACCTGACGAGTGTAACCTCAGTGTTTGCGTGGTAGAGTAATTATGGTGTACGCTTAAGTGGAGAAAGTGTTTGCGCAGCAATCGCCGACATAGTGTAACTGAAGTGGAATAAGGGGAACCAGTCCGCATTCGTCGAGGCCGATGGAAAACCGCCAAACAACCATCCACAGGCTGGCGGGCATACCGGACCTCGACACTAATCCGACGATAAAATTCGTGCCGGGTACCGGCTCGCCTTCCCTCCCGGAAAGCAGTGCGTTAGATCGCAAGGCTAACCGGGCGGGCATTCCTAGGTTAAAGTTCATTGGGGCAAATCTGCCATGGCCTGCCGTCGAACCTTACCCGCAGCAAGAATAAAATCTCTCCGGCTAATGGTCGATGGTAAGAGGGTGTGTATTGTACGCGATCGCCAGACGCAGTAAAGTAGACCCGTCTACAAAATTTCTGTTTCGGTTGTTATAGAACCGTAGCGGCTTTTTTTGTAACCCTGATGGATGTGGGTTCTTTAGATGTGAGTTCTTTGCTGAAAAAAGTGGCTTTCCTTTCGTAAATTAGTATCTGTATTTTGCGGACGACGGATACGTCGGAAGTTCTTGTATGTCTAGGAGGACCTATAGCGGCAGACAGATATGCGCAGGAGCCAAGTCACCAATGGAAGCTAGGTTTTGTGGATTTTTTTGAGACAACCAGTCAGAATAGTGAGATGGCAACAAGTGTGGTAGGGTATGGGAGCATGTACGGAGAACGAGCGGTTTTAGAGTGGTGTGGACCACCATTGGTGTAGCTAATAAGTGCAGATTGCGGCGAAAGGTGATTGTGATCAACAGGAAGGAAGGTTCTGGGAACTCTGTCTGGGGGAGCGTAAAGCAGGAAGACATAATATTCTCAGAAAAAATGTAAAGTTTCGAAAGGGACTCACTGCGTATTATCTACGGATGGGAGGAAAGATTTCTGCTTGGTAGAAGACAAAAGGTCATGTACTTTTCTGTTACTGTAATTAGCTTTTAAGATGGAATTTCTTAGGATGTCATTGATTTTAAGCTAATCGTCACATTTAAAAGTGTATGGGGGGTTGGAGACATTACTACCTGAGGTAAATAAAGGAGCTCCACTTTCAGTTTAAAGGTCTTCAGGTATCTTCGCTGTAGCTTTTTTTTTTTTTTTTTTTTTTTTTTTTTTTTTTTTTTTTTTTGCGTACATCGTAATCTGTCTTTGCGTGGTAGACGTAAGTGACGGGAACAAGGGTTCATCAATTTTCTTTATTATTTTGAATCTTCTAAAGCTAATATCACTGTAGTCTGCCGATCCTGTGAGTAGATACTGGGTCTTCGAGGCAGTCAGAGGGTTTTGATATTTCTATTTAGGAAATTGCCTTTTCGGGACGGAACTTTAATAGTGAGGCTGGCGACCAAATTAATTTCAGTTGGGGGCGGTGATGGTGTAAGGAAACTGAATATCAATATGTATATAGATAAATAAATAAAGTTATGATATTTCACACAGTGTCAAGGATTATAAAACAAAAAGATTCCTTCTCAAAATATAGTTCGAGCCACAACTTGACAAATATCTCCCTTAAACTATGTGATTTGGCAGGTCGACAATATAATTCTGTCATCTGTCTGCGGTTTTAAAACTACCTTTACTATTCCTGTATACGGATCAATATTTCGTAAAGTATTTTACGTGTTTCTCTAATCCATTCTCACTTAACTTGTTTGCCGGGTACCTGCTCGCCTTCCCTCCCGGAAAGCAGTGCGTTAGATCGCAAGGCTAACCGGGCGGGCATTCTTAGGTTAAAGTTCATTGGGGCAAATCTGCCATGGCCTGCCGTCGAACCTTATCCGCAGCACTTCTTAGTAACATCATCGGTCACTTTATATTTCCTATTGCATCCATTCAGTCGAGCTTGCATTGCGTCCTCCATGGCTCTTTCGTCTCAGCTGTCCTTGCACCTACTATATCCTATCTGGCCTTTATTATTTCGGTTTTTTATGCAATCCACTGATATTTAGTTGAACTACTCTCGTTAGTTAACTAAGGCCATTGGTCATTGCGCCATAGACATTGCACTTCGTCTGATTCTATTCTAAATTTTCAGTAGCCCACTGCAGAGTATATTAATTTTTCCTTAGACTCTGGAATATCAGATAGCTATTCGTCACTACTATTTACATCACCATATTGTGCCACATGTAACCTGCTCATCTGTCTTTTTCAGTTCTTTATTTCCCCGTCAATATTCAAACCTCGAACATTCCCCAGTGTGATTCGATAATATTAGGCTGTTTCTTAAATTCTTTCTGACAACACCTTCCCGAACAATCGCATTCGGATATTAATGGAAGGGCAGGGGGTGGGAGGGAGGGGACGAATAATATACCTCATAATTTTTCTTCCCAAAGATAGCAGTCATCATGAGATTATTTTACAGGAGTGTATGCCCTGTGAATACATTGTATCCTTAATGCAGTTGTTTCCATTTCCTTCTAAAATTTCATGCCGTACATCTTTGCTAATTCTTCCGCCTTTGTGAGACAGTTTCTCACTCCAAAGATACGATGGTGCATTGAATCTCTGTCTGCTTCTCAGCTTCCTTGTGATAAAGTCATTGAGAGATCAAGGAAAACTTTTCCAGATAGTGTCACATTCCTGCCAAGTTCGACTGCAGTTGCTCCCGGTTCCACGGTAATGATTACATGTCACGCCTGTCCTCCTCTACTCTCATCCCCACACTCAATATTATTAGGGGTGTTCGAGTGCCACAGTATTTTCTCTTATAGGTAGTTGTAGGTGTACAAATTTTTGTTGTAGTTGCTCCAAGCGTATGTGTACGGACTGAGTAATGTTTTGGGGGGACTATAAGCTTAGTAAAATAAACAAGTAACCTAGTAGACGACGTCAAAACTCGAAAACTGTTGCCAGTGTCTTATGTATTTTTCAATGTACCCACAATTTTTTACAACTGATCGCACCTATTAAAATAGCTGTCCAAACCGATACAGCAATGGAAATGTTCTAGCTGTGCGAGGTCCCTCAATATGACTTCTTCGGCTCCGCAGTCACAGTGGACGACTACAACATGTATCACTACGATGCCGACAAAGAGGAGCAAAGTGACCAGAGGAAATGTGTAGATTCTTCGCCAGCATATTCAGCCATCATCGGGTACAGTGATTCTGTGTGTTTCTGGGATTGTCATCGTGTAGTGCTAACGTATTATTCACGTAAGGGGCAAACCGTCACAGGAAACGGTTTTGAGTGGCTGTTAAGAAGAATCATCACAGGAATCTAGCCAAGAGCAAGTTTTTGCTCCACGACAGCTCATTCCGCACAGGAGTCATTCACACAGCAATATCCTCGTACATGGCACCACGTGAGCTCTTCTACTCTCCTCAGATGAAGAGGCAACTGCGTGGCAGATACTTCCAGAGTCCTGACGCGGTGGTTTTCGAGGTAAAACGTTTCTCGAACAGTTAAAATGTAGGCTCATAAATTTTAACCAACGTCTCCACCAAGTCGTCCGCAGTTAGAAAAATGTGATTCACTGGAGGACGGCCGCGCAGGATTAGCCGAGCGGTCTAGGGCGCTGCAGTCATGGACTGCGCGGCTGATCCCAGCGGAGGTTCGAGTCCTCCCTCGGGCATGGGTGTGTGTGTTTGTCCTTAGAATAATTTAGGTTATGTAGTGTGTAAGCTTAGGGACTGATGACCTTAGCAGTTAAGTCCCATAAGATTTCACACACACACTGGAGGACGTATACGAAGAGGTCTGATAATACAACAGAATTTGATGGTCAGAGCTTGATTTTCTCGAGGTAACAGAATTTTTCGACTACCTGTCGAAAGAAACAGTTAGTCAATAGAAAATGCTAGAGATCTCGTACCATAAATCTAACATTAGTACCATCCTTCCAGCGAAGTGTTTCAAAACGTTTAGTAAACGAGAAACAAAGCATGAAAAACAAGACAACCAGAAAAAAGTATTGTAAGTGCAATGAAAATATGTATAATAACCAATGGATGCATGACAAGAAACTCTGGTTTGGCTGGACAGGCTAAAGTAACTATTAAGTCACTGATGATACATTTGCATGCAGTAACTCCACGGAAACATTTGATCGCTAAAAAGTTAATCACCAGTTTCTAGTCATCATCATCATCATCAGATAACTGTCACAATGTTTCCACAAAAGACAGATTAGAAAAGCTAATATATAATAATTAAGAGGTCAAAGTAACATTAGGAAACGGAAGTACATACTAAGTACAAGTACTTACAATATCCTTAGGAAAGCTCATATAAGTGAGCAATCCAAGAACAACTTGCAATCTCATACGCAATTTCCGTTAGGCGATATTTGCATAAGATGTTATTTGGAGACTTCGCATGCCAGACTGTAGATAGCAGACTAGAGGACCGTATTAATTGACTTTTGCGTCATATGGTGTAGATGTCAAATATCGAGACAAACCAAGACATAGCTTCTATAATATACAAAACAACGTAAATATTCCTACCACATTACATTTATAAATAATTTGGAAAGTGGATTTTTAGCCCCTGACGCATCCCTGGTACCAAAAATTATAGCATATTTTCTTTATGTGGACGATATTTTGATAATTTTTGATAGGACTGAGGCTGAACTAGCAAATATCAATGATGCCTTTAGGGCCTTCATCCAGATAGTAGTTTCACAATAGAACAGAAAGTGCAATAAATTATAATCTTGATCTTACAACTGCGACGCTAGATGTCCATCTACTTTTCTTCCTCTTAGGAAAACAACTAGTACCCATTCATGCCATCCACGGAATTATAAATGGGTTTATTCTCGCTCATTGATCACAGGTGGTTGAAAATTAAATGAGAAATGAGGACAGCGAAAGGGAACTTCAGACAGTTGTTGAAGTAGGAATTGCTAAAGGATATTCAGGGCGCAGCATCCGTTAGATGTTCAAATCCATAAAAAGTAAGAAGCAAGCTAAAGCTTAGGAGGCCAATAGTAAATACGTAACCCACACGTACAATCAACCGCATTGTGGAAGAATAGCTAATATTTTAAAAAGGTAAATACCAAAGTGGCTTTTAAAACGTAAGTTAATACACACGACAGATTGAGGCACGATGTCGGATATAAAAGGAGGGAGTTACTAAAAAAATCTGGGGTTTCGTAACAGACAGTGTGGAGAATACGATATGTATTATATCGGAAAGACGGGAAGCGCCTTCTATACACGATACCTGGAGCACGGCTATGCTAACAATGCCCGGGTGTTGGTGCAGCGTACGCGAAAGGAGGCAACAAATGGCGTCTGATGCACGAGTGTATTGAGATGTTGCAGTGAGCTCCAGGTGGTCCATTTTTATGTACCATGGAGTAATTTGAGATCTATTCATGCAAGATTTGTGAAACCCACCATATGTTGAATGAGGCAGAGGTGTTTATTAGAAACTGGTATTTTCAGTTATTTGACGATACATTGAAAGAGTTTAAGTAGCTCATGGTCTTCAGTTGCATTGAACGACATTTGCTTCACATGCACTTGTCACTTTTAACCTGTTGCGCTTTTCTTCCCACCTCTTCCCTCCCCCCTCCCTCCCCCCCCAATACCCCATTAGTCTCTGGTTTATTCAGTGGCACCATTGTACCTACGATCCCGAGGTTTTTTTTTTTTACTTCTAAATCTGCTTGTGTAATTTGCACTAATGGTCCCTTGCTTTATTTGATTTATCGATGATTTTAAGTATACCTGTATTCTATGACTGGTTATGAATTTTAAATTTGGTCATGCAACTTGCCCCCCCCCCCCCCCCCCGCAAGGCCTCTGTAGTATGGTCTAATGACGTTTTCATATATTTAAAAATATTCATGATGTCCCAGTTTATCATTCCATTTTATAAAAAACGTTATTTCTATTTAAAACACGTGTAAATTTCTTTTCTATTACACATGGATCATGCACAAAATGTTCCCCTGTAAACAGTGCGTATGTAGATTAATGCTATGTAGTTCTTGTTGTATTTGATTCTCATGTGTTTCTATACTGCTCAATTAACTTTTCTCCTCTCCTCTCCTTCCCTTCCCCAACCCCCTCCCAGTAACATGCTCTGACACATACATGTAGAACCTTCACTCCATTTCCTTGGGCCTCCTCTCCGTTCTGCCTGTTTTAAGACTCCTCTCTACTAATTCAACATCCGAATCATCTGTCCCCCTTCCCTACCCCCTTCCCTGCCCCCTTCCCAGCCATTAGCGCTCTCTCTCACCCCCTACACATATCCATCCTCCGCTACGTGCCCCTCCCCAACACATTTGGAAAATTCGTTATTTATGATGTCCTGTCCTTTAGACGTGACCCACCTTTGGTGCCAGTAGGTGTTAGGTTTGCAATTCATTTTACATTTTAATTCAAACTAAAATACGTGTACATTTCTTCCCTGTTATATGTGCGTTATGCAGACAATATTTCCTCTCCAGATGTTTTTTATTGGAGTAATGTTACAGAGTGGCATGTTGTATTTGAATAATGTTATGTTCTCCATATTGCACTTTCCACTCCTTCTTCCACCTCTTCCGTCCCTCCTGCCCTTCCACCCAGTAATAAGCTTTGAAGGCTTTGTTAATATTTGTAAAAATATTCAACAGGCTTCAGCATAACTATCTACTTTGAAAGACAATGATGTACTGAAAGAAAGCTATCGTCATAAATCTAGCAATGTAATTTTAATGTCATTATGTCTGTTATATCCTCCCCCCCCCCCTCCCCCCTCGCGCCCTTCATTCTTCTTTTCCTTCATGCTACCCCTCCGTCAGTTTCTCAGTTCTCCACCCTTCCCAACTTCTGCATTTTTTCCTACACACTTCCCCTGCCGCTCTCCCCCACCCCTCTTCCAATAATTCAACAACTATCCCCAGCTAACTCCCACCTTGCCTTTGGTGTCCCCAAGCCCTCCACTACCCCTCTTCTTATCAATCCTCAGTCCACCTTGACAGAGTTGGAAGAATTGCTATTTTGTGACAGGTTTCTATTTTTTACATGACCCATCCGTGGTCTCAATAGGTTCAAGCTTGCATGCTTTGTTTGGAAAACTATAATTAAACAAGATCTAAAGGAGAAGCAACAATGTAGACCAATATCCTACAAGGCACAGCTTCAAAAGCAGGCCTGTGCATATCTTCTGAAAAAAAAAAAAAAAAAAAAACAGTATGTGACAGTAGCAAAGGAGGCACACAAACACAAGGAAGAATAAAAAAGATTACAAAATTTAGATACCTAAGGGAAGTAATATAACTAAATGCTTTGAAAACAGAAAATAACTCAGGAAGACAAGGAAAGTGGAGCTGGATTTTCAAGCAACAAACAGCCTGTATATCAAGGAATCTCTTACCTTCAATACAGGCCTCTGCCACTACAGTCCCTTTGCCCGCACTAGCGATTTGGCTTCGTGAATCAATCAGCTTATAACATTAACGACCTTCCAATTGATTTTGGTTTAGAGTTAATATGTACCACGACGTGGCACGTTTCGCCTGCACGAGCGAAATATTTATTCCTTGACTAATCGTTGCTCCATGACGAGTGAAGTAATGTAAGAAAATCGGTATGGGACGGGACTCTTGAGAGAGGATAATAAGAAGACATTTATGAAGTATGTGCAATGAAACAGTCATTGTTAGCCACCCTATCCTATAATTTGTGCCTTTTGACATTAACAAGCGATATTTAACGTGAATATGGATTTTAGCAACAGCCATAATGCAGTCTTGTGGATTTCAAAGGAAATTCTTTGTATTTGTTTCTGATCAAAGGATTCTGTGACGAACCGTAATGTACGACAAGCTTGTATAGGACTTCGAACATTTGGTGGTCAATATTTGTTGTACAACCTGTTTCAATAACACGGTCAAGAGCATAGAAAAAGTTTTCTCTCCTAAAACGATCTCACTCGCACACAATCATCGAATGACCAAATGCGAATGGCAGTATCCCAGTTCGAGAAAATCCTACAGAAGGTGTCTTTCTCTTACGTTTCAATACTTTTACAGGCGACCGTCAGTGTCGGCAGCTATTTCTACACCACGACAGTGTCTACGTGTACGAAAGTACGTACGTTGTGGGAGTAGTCGACGCCGCTCTGGATTTTGATATCATCCTTCACAGACATACAAACAGAGACACTACGCACACTAGTCCTATAACAACGAGATTAATATTAGCAGCTCAAAAACATTAATTTCTTGTTTTGCGTCATAATATTAAATCTTTACATTTCAGAATGATTTTCATTGAATAATACAGTTAAGGAATTAGGTGAACTGGAAAAGAAGTAAAGAATAATAATCAAGGAAGTCTTGGAACCAAACTACGATAATGGGAAATGGAAATTAAGAAGTAATAATCAAGTTGATGAAACAATAAATAAAATGTTAGATATAATGAGGAAGAGAGAAGGTATATTCTATTGAGACCTAAGAAAGCTAGATGAAAAGAGGATTACAAAAAGAAAAAAATTGGGCAGAAGTACCAGAACATCAATGACGTGGATCAAATAACTTAAACCAGACCTGAGAGAAATGGAAATAAGAAAGAAACAGCAGAAAGAGAAAAGTTAACAGAAACAGGCTTCCAGTTGCAAACAACGAGAAAAACAGACGCAAGGTGAACAGAAGAAAGAAGAGAAAAACATAGGGAAAGACTGAAAAACTACGGGAAAGGAAGAAATAAGAAAAGAAAGGTGGTCCTTAGTAGGTGAAACCAATCAAAAAATTACAAAAGTAGTAGTAGCAGATAAAAACTGTATTTATTGGTGTAAAAAGACTTTTTTCCGAAACAGCGAGTTCTCAGGCATTGAGATTTAGGCTCACTGGATCAGCTAAGAGTTTGGAAATTGGGGAAGATTTGTTTGATAACAGGGATAAAAATGGTTCTGAGCACTATGGGACTTAACATCTATGGTCATCAGTCCCCTAGAACTTAGAACTACTTAAATCTAACTAACCTAAGGACAACACACAACACCCAGTCATCACGAGGCAGAGAAAATCTCTGACCCCACCGGGAATCGAACCCGGGAACCCGGGCGTGGGAAGCGAGAACGCTACCGCACGACCACGAGCTGCGGACGATAACAGGGATACTATTTAACAGGTTAACGAGTGCGTCCATGGACAACGGCTTTAGTAGATATGTCTTTAACTCTCTTTCGAAACAGCAGGACTTATTCAGTTGCCTGACACAATGAGGGGGTCCATTCCAGAGTGGAAGCATTTTTCTCTGCCGCGCGGGGTAGCCGCGTGGTCTTGGCGCTTTCTCACGGTTCGCACGGCTCAACCCGTCGGAGGTTCGAGTCCTCACTCGGGCATGGGTGTGTGTGTTGTGGTTAGCGTAAGTTAGTTTAAGTTATATTAAGTAGTGTGTAAGCTTAGGGACTGCTGACCTCAGCAGTTTGGTCCCGTAGAAGTTACCACAAATTTCCAATTTCTTCTCTGGTGTAAACAGAGAAATATGATGCACTGCATAAAAACGTAGAGTAGAAGAAACGTGTGGAAATATGCACGCATATTTACACCTAGTCGTAAGAACTACGCGTGAAGTAATCACAGATGATCAAAAAATCCAAATGTCACAAATATATGAACGTAAGCACGCATTATCGGTTTCATACCCCGTGAGTTTTCCTGAGAAACGTATTGGAGAATAGCATCTCTGTAATCAACAGTTTGAAGTACAAACGTTTACTATACTTTCTTTTTCGATTCAAATGGAAGAAGATGTCGGCCTTTTTAGACTTTAATGGGATATCAAGTTAATCAGGCTGCATGAAGCGGAAAAAAAATAAGCTGTAAAATTTCCGAATACTGCAGGAAGGCTATTATAATGTAGAGAGAGGTGGGGTACACTTCTCCTGCTCAAACGTCGCCTTCTTCTACATCAAAGTCTGAAGGAACACCGTGGTGGATGGTAGAGCAGTTGCAGAAAGTTCAAGTATAAGCACATGATTGGTCCTCGTGGAGCAACAACATCACTTGAATGCAAACAGTCCACTGTTAACTCATAGTGAATTCCTGTTAATGATGAAAGTAGTGAAAGGAAGTAGTTTATTTCGTGTATGCGTCGCAACATCCGTCAACTTCCAGCGCGGTCCGAAGGTCTAACAGGGGTAACGTCGTCTAGAGCCGAGTGCTCTGAACCGGAAGATTTGTCGATTCTGTGACGAGTCCAGCTGCCGGCTCTTAATATTGCTTTAGAAGATAAACGTCTGCAGACCTGACCTTGATAGATCAGACGTGGTGAGTACATGTGCAATAGTTCTTTTTCGTATAGGAGTAATCTGATATTCTCATACGAAAATCATCCATCTTAGAAACCACTTATTAAGAGGAGTCTGATGTATACCGTCAGTCGAGCACACTAGGGTGTATAATAAACGGTGGTTTAGTGATTCCGTCCGGAGAACGTTGAAACAGTACTTGATACACGTTTGCTACGATAGAAAATGTAAGGGGAAATGTTGAGGTAACTCAATAAACCTTTTTCTGGATACCGTAACAGATATCATGGTTTCTTGTCTCTACTTCTGGTGCGGATATTTCATACATTTAGGAAACCAATGTTTGAGTCAGACTCCAGCAATTGTGACTACTCGTGTTGTAAATAATGAGAATAAGAAATGAGTGTTTTGTGGCGTACGGACGTCCATCCATTCATAAGCGAACACAACAGGAAATGATTGATAAGCATTAGTATGATGTACTTGAAAGGGTCCTGTAGTCCCCTTTCATTATCATTTTATTTCCTTCCGAATGATACTGAACTCTCTGGCAAGCGTGAGTGAATGAATGTGGTGTGTTTCATGTTGCTATACGGTGGTTCAGTCTGCTGCAGAGAATCAGCGGTAGTCATACAGAATGGCCAACCCTTGTAGTTTTCAGGTAGGCAAAGAGGTTTGCTCCCCTTGTGTGAAAGTTACCGGTGTTAGTTTGGTGGCGGAAGCCTCATCTCTGGGTTTTCCTAGTCACGGGGTCGCGTGGGAGACGTTGGAGTGTGTGAGACGGTCAGTCTGCTTCCAGTTCGCCGAGGGTCTGCAGCCAAGTCTCTTCGAAGAAGGGTGAGTTGACTTAACCGCGTGGCGCTTTGTCTCATGGCAAGAGGGGAGCTTTTTTCTTTTGGCCTCGCGTTTCATCTTATAAAGATTGATTTGCTGGGTCCAGCAAGGAATGCAAGGCTTTTGCAGATTTTCAGTTTGATTCCAAATGCTGACTTGACTTTGATGCGTAAGATGAACGTAGCACAACGGTGTTGCATACGTTGAAGCGCCCTCGGTTTAGTGAGAATATTTGTGTGCCTGCAACTGCGTGTCCATGCATTCTAATCTTTTCCCAATCTTGGTAATTTTTGCTCCTTTGTGAATTTTCTTTGTGCCATCAGTTTATGTCCGATGGAAACCATCTACATGGGTTAACATTAGAATTTGTTGGCCCTCTGTCATTATCCTTTGTCTATTCAAATGTGTCCTCTGTAAAATGTTAACTATTCGCAACTGGTTGTTTTGATGTTACTAAAATTTGGCCACGGTACTTGTAAATTGAGTCTCCCTGAACCACGTGGGTATACGAGTCTGTTGTGAAACGTATAGCGTTTCACAAGCAATTGTACTTAGTTACCAGGTAACAGCAGTCTATAGATACATCAATGTTTTAAGGAATAAATAATTTTGCCTCCAATCTTATCCAGTGTACTGATGTTACATCACCGTTACCTGCGCCATTTACCTTTTAGTTGTCCTTACTAGCCCACCCATAGTGTTTCCATGTGCACAGGTCCAATAATTGGTGTCCCTTTTTTATTTAAGACAAATACTTTGGAATACATCTTATTTACAGGAATGTTGCTGCAAATTGCACTTATGCACAGTGTTCACGCACTCTACTTTATTCAACATTTGATTCACGTGAACAATTCCTGGATCATATCAATAATTACAACCCATTCTTTATCAATGGCTTTACAATGATTGTTCTTTTGTGAGTTTTTCTTATGGAAAAATTTCGTAATTTTCGTACACAGTGCAACCTCTTATTTTTTTGTCGTGTAACTAGAGTTGGCGGCGACTCAATCTTTTACGTTGATTTCAATGTCAGATAGCATTTTCTTATTCAAAATGTGAGTGGCTCTTTTAGCCTTCAGAATACATTGAAAGTCCGCTTCACGCTTCCTACACATGTTGAGAAAGCTCAATAGAAACTTTTGCTGGATACCGTAACACATTCCTCAGTATCTTCTCTCTTCTTCTGGTGAGGATATTTGATACATTTAGGAAACCTGTGTTCGAGTCACATTCCAACAATTGTGACTACTCGTGTTGTAGATAATGAGAATAAGAAATGAGCGTTTTTGGCGTACGGACGTCACTCCATTCATACGCGAACACAAAAGGTAAATGATTGGTAAGCATTAGTATGATGTACTTTCTGTCATGCACTTTCCAGAAACTTGGGGAATACGTTTGTAGATATGAATGCGAACAGCATTTTCTAACTCCTGCATGTCAAGGTACATTCCTGTTCGGTAAATATTAGGAAGTTCCGCGTTTGGTCATATGGTGTTTCAGAGGAAGTCACTCGCTTTAATCTATCCAGTTTGTGAGAAATTGGAAAATGTTAGATTTATTGAGAAACTTAAAGGTCAGGAGAGTCCAAGTGAACTATGCAGACTAATATTTTCTTCCTACACAGCCTTTTATTTTTAGCCGCTTATGTCCAAGGTAATTGTTTTAATTCCTATCTCACATATTATATTTTAAAATCACCTCAACAGGTGTAGTATTAACTGAATTAACAGTACAATTATTTTTATACTGAGTACAATGGCTCGGTCGTAATCCAGAAGGTTAGGTTGAACAGCACCTCACAGTACACACAAAACGCTTTACATGCCTCTACGCCTACAAGCTACCGAATATAACACTGAATTCTATAATTCTGCATAATTTACAAAATAACGATAACGCATACATTTCAGTGCCGTATATGTTCGAAAGTGAGCTACGGATAATTCTGTCCTCAACTCGTATGCTAGCTTAAAAAGCACAACGCTGCTGCTAGAAAGGGAGGAAGACTAGACTTGTAAGTCCTGTCAGAGCAAAAGCTTGTACTGGGGAAGAATGGGGAAAGAAAGCAACAGCATCCTTTGCAAATAACTTTCCCAGCAGCTGAAGGGCTCTAGCGACCTGGGAAAACCACGAAAATCATATACCTTACTGGTACAACTTTCTGAGTTGTTAGTCCGCCTCGTATCACTATTTCAACATTTTCAGGGGAATATGAGGTGGCCTAACAACTCAGAAGATTGTAACATCAGTGATAACAGCTTCGAATGCCTCCAGATAAATAAAACGTAAATTCTGAGATACGCGTAAGTTGATTTTAGCTGCCGGCCTTCAGAAATGGAGTCACATGTCTAATCAGTGCGTCTACACTGCCTCTTCTGCTATTTTGCTAATGGAGATGGTATCCCATTGGTTTATTCCGACCTTTCAACAGATTTATGTAGAGAGTTACAGGGGGACCCACAATTAAACATGGATTCTGAACCAACAAATGGATTTCAGCGTTGAAAGGATCCTCACGAGGCGACGGATAAAGAAGGTTCAAGAGCTTGAAATGAGATTCTTAAGAGACATAAATGAACGTACGGAATTTGACAAGATGAAAATAAATATAGTAGAAAAGAATTAAGAGTGGAACCAGTATATGATATAGTAGAAGAATACCTAGAAAAGTGGAAGGCCAAAGTCGAAAGAATATCAGAGCGGCGATTGCCACTACAATTCTTGAAATATACTGATGAGCCTAAACATTATCGCCATAAACATAACAATTTATTGTTCCACATTTGCAAAACAATGCAGCAGCGATTCTGTGAGACACGGCTAGTTATTGGTTGGTTTCCGGAGGCATCTGGCACCGGCTGTCTACGCAAAGGTGATGCAATTCCCGCAAAATGCAGGCAGGTGGTCTGTAGGTACGGAGTTGGCTCCCGAAAGTGTTCCTGACGTGTTGTATCGAGTTCAGATCAGGCAAATCTGGTGATCAAGACATCAACGTGAGTTCACTGTTACGTTCTTGAAACCAGTTTAGCACGATTCAGTTCTCATGACACGGAATTTATGCTACTGGAGGATACCAGTCCTGTAGGGGATTACATCAAGCGTGATGGGACATAAGTGCTCCGTAGTGAGGTTGATGTACTCCAAAGCTGTCGTGGTGGCTTCCATTACTACCACATGTCTCAAAGAACCCCAGGTTAATGTTCCTCATAGTATAATACTGCACCTAACGGGGACATCGTCCGTGGAGCAGTGCATGCTTCGAGTAGCTATTCATCTGGATGACTTTCCTGACACGATCACCAAGCTATGGTAACAAGAAACGTGATTTATGCCACCAGACATGTTAGTATGATCCACAGTCCACTCTCCATGATCCCATACCAGGTACAAACGTAAACAATGATGTCGCTACGTCATTATAGGCACGCGTAGAGACTATCTGTTGTGGATCCCGTTGGACGTTGTGCTCTGAACGGCGTGCTTCGATACACTTGCTCATTGTACTCTGTCGTCAGATCTCCCACAAATCGCTGCCCATCCTCCTTTACAGAGTGCGCACGCTGTGACGAGGCGTGAACGTACGACATCTTGTCTAGTACTAGTAGATCCACCGTCCATCAGTCACTGTCCATGGGTCGAATATGAATTTTCACTCTGCAGTGGAGTCTGAAATGATTTCAAAGTTGTTGACAGATTGTAAGTATATACCAGGCCGGAACTCGAGCCTCGGACCTTTGACTTTCGTGGAGTAGTGCTCTAAGTTGGCAGGTCCTAGGCTCGAGTCCCGGTCTGGTACAGAGTTTTAATCAGCCAGGAAGTTTCAATTTCCATAGCAGCTCAAGATAGTAACACAAGGAACCGACCAGCTTCGCTGTTACCGAGATTCTCGTGCTCAGGATTCGTTGCATAACAATCTTCCCTCTATCACTCGCTTATGTCTATGGATTCCCTCATTTGAAGCCCGTTTTGTCGCCAGGAAGATTCCCCATTCATCTCACTAGGTGGAGTGGTATAATTATAACGAAAAATGGTGAAGAATTCATGACTATACGTTCATGTTTGACACAGATCAGACTCACAACACGACGCTGAGGATGAGGTGGAATCACTGAGCATTTGTGGCCTGAGAGGGATATGCTTGACGTGGCCAATAGCGACCGCACCTCGCACTGTGGGAAGGGGATTGTTGGTGTAGTGAAGGTTGATATCGGACTCTCAGTGAGGAATACGTCCTCCTCAGTCATTAATGTACATTTTGTACCAGACTCTTGAGGAGTCCTTTGCACCAGCATTCCAGGCACGTTTTCTAAGGTTTAGGTCCGCGGAGTACTCAGCCTATTCCATACAATCAACATTTTTCCTTTCCAGTCTGTCCGACATTTCAGCGGTCCTGTGTGGGTGTGCGTTGTTGTCCATAAACAGAAAGTCGGGATGTATCGCAAACATAAATGGACGGACTTGACGCAGAATAATCTTCCTCAAATATTGTTGTGCTATAACGGTACCTCGCACAAGCGGTGTTCGGCCATTGTGCATAATGCCCGTCCACAGCAGGAGCCGTAGGCCATAGCGATGACGTTCATGACCTTTCAGCGGTGTGTAACGTATTCCCTTTCTGTCCATACTAACCGGTGGCCAGAATCACTTGGCAAAGTGGAGCGGTATCCGTCGGAGAAAATCACCATGTCTCATTGGTGCTGGTCCCAACCTATCAAGCTCCCTACACCAACGACCTCTTTCTCGACTATGGTGTGCTTGAAGTGGGATGTATTTAACAGGCTCCTGAGTATACAAACCAGCCTGATTTAATCACTGGGAAATGGTTTTGGCAGAGACACAGGTACCAGTATCGGTTGCAAGGCATGCAGCGATCTGCCTATGAGAGAGATGTCTGCTCCTTTCCGCCACTAGAGCTACGTATCGATCCTTTTGCCTTGTGGTGGTTTGTTTATGACCACCGGTAGGCTTTCGCATTGCATTTCCATCCTCAGGGGCCTTTTTTAGTTGTGAGATAACACTTTAGAGCACACCCATTACTGTGGCTAAAATAGTGACACTTTGACCGGCTTCGAGCTGTCCAGTTGCTCGTCCTCCATCGTGAGCAGTGAAATGATATCCTGCATAGATGTTGCCCTACATTATGGAATGTCGCACCAATAGGCTGCACAAAAACTTTCGTCGAACACCGTGCTTCACGAACTGCTGAATACATACACTCTTCACAGTTAACACGTTCCTGCATCCACATTCCGTCCTACTATCATTGGATGGGTGTTCCACAGCAAGTGTCGGTTTTTTCGTAGCTATTAGGGGTTTTTCCTTAGCAAGCGTCAGTTGTTCCTTAGAAATTGTCAAGCAGTGTACGTACCACATGGAAAAAGAAGTCTTGGAGGAGACAAGAAGGCAGACCCACGAAGACGTGAATCCGTACTTGGGCAAGACGTGCATATTTCTATTGTCTATTGTCAAACCACAATTTATGAAAGATGTTAATATATTTTATTAATAGGATTAAGTAAGAATAATTAATATTTGTCATGTTGGAAATAATTGTGGTAGCAGGGATTGTCTGCACGAGAAAGCATTGTTGCGGGAGAGACCGCACTTTAGCGTTCGTAGGAAGTCAGTAGTAAGCGAGATGTGAAGCGAGTCGGTAGCAGGTCTGAAGCGAGAGGTTGAGAGGAGCGGTGTGCCTGCCAGCCACCAACTATGATTTACAAGAGATTATAAACGGATGTACAGAGACATCAGCTAACTATTATCATAAGAGTAACTAATATTATTGAATTATTTTTTGAGAAACTCAAGACTACTGAAGGTATGTTTGCACAATGCTAGTTGTAAGATTATTGTAAAAAGTAAGTCCTATTTGAGCGTTTGTAATATCGTTTCATTCATAATATAATTAATTTTTGCCAGCAATACTGATTATAATCCATCCCAAAAACGATCAACGTAAAACTCTGCAAAATTTTATTGTTGTCAAGAAAAAATTTAACTACGAATTACGTTAGTTCAGTTAAATTAATTAAAGAATAACGTTAGCTTTGCTATTAAAGAATAACGTCAGCTTTGGTAATAAATACAGCCACTTATTATGACAGTCCACCAGCAGTTAACAGAGTGTAGTAAAACGGAGTAAGTATCAGAAAATCACTTTTAATATGCAGCATTTAAATTTGTATGCGAAGATTGAGAAAGAGAATTAATTTCAAAGGGAAGATTTCATTTGTTATTATTGAGCAAGAGATAGAAATCCTAAGGGAAAGTTTCATAGGTTATTGTAAAAGGGAAGGTTGCGTAACAAAAGAGATGTAGAGGAGACGGGAAGGCTTCACTTGAAAGTGAAGATGATGATGATTAGGGTATACCTGAATGAATATTCAGCTCGGTTGCTGACGTAAGTTAATAAGAAAATGTTTCACATGTTCAGAACGAACTTGTCAGTTTGATGTGCCAGAGATATGTGTGGTGTCACCGCCAGACACCACACTTGCTAGGTGGTAGCCTTTAAATCGGCCGCGGTCCGTTAGTATACGTCGGACCCGCGTGTCGCCACTATCAGTGATTGCAGACCGAGCGCCGCCACACGGCAGGTCTAGTCTAGAGAGACTCCCTAGCAGTCGCCCAGTTGTACAGCCGACTTTGCTAGATAAGTTCACTGTCAACTTACGCTCTCATTTGCAGATAAGACAGTTTAGCATAGCCTTCAGCTACGTCATTTGCTACGACCTAGCAAGGCGCCATATTCAGATAATATTGTGAATCATGTACCGTCAAGAGCGACGTTCATTATTAATGGATTAAAGTCAAGTATCAAACTAATTACGTCCGCTTTTTGAATTCTAATTTCTTATCACGTTCCAGACCTCAAGCCAGTATAGTTCTTCCCTCCTCACGCCAGCCTGCTTGAGCTAAAACGCGTGCATTTCGGCCTCCAGTTGCAACACGGTGTTGGGTCTTCTGCCAACACAACAATATCACGTTATTTGCGAGCAGCAATGTTGAAGACTCGTTGACATCAAAATCGCCGGCGCTCGCGGCCGCCCCCTGTGCGTGACCGGCAGTCGCTGCCCGCCCGCCGCCGCTGGCCGCCGGTCCCACAATCTGGGCCGTATTGCGGCCTGGGACGGCCGGCAGCGGCGGCGGCAATCCTCCGCAAAGCCGCCGCGGCCGCCCCCGCCGCTCCCCCACTGCCCCCGCCGCCCCCGAGAAGCCGCAGCCTCCCCAAATTGCTTTCTCGACACGTCCCCTCGCGCCGCCTCTGCAGTGTTCCGCGCTCCGCCACTCCGCCAGATGCGGAACCGGCTTTCCGATATGAGGCGTGACGCGCTACCACACACGAACCGGTCAGCAGTGGCAGTCGGCCATCACGATTAGACTCTGTGTTGAAATTAAAAGAGGGAAATCTGTTTCCACAACACGTATTTCAGCTAAGTGAAGCACTTTCTTCTCATCAGCCTTCTCTCTCGTTTGAAGCAGCCGACAACGACCTCTTTCCAATGCAAGCCTCTTCATCTCAAAGTGGCATTTACACCCAAAGTCCTCAATTACTTGTTTAATGTATTCCAAGATGGAAGATATTCTCAGGAAGATAGGTCTAAGCTACTGGCATTGGCGTGCAATATAAAATATGTTCAACAGCAAGGAACAAGAAAAATGAAAAGCAAGAACACAGTATTCTGTTAAAAATTTGAAGATGCAACCATGGTCTAGGGTTAGCCGGCATGGTAGCTCAGCGTGTTCAGTCAGAGGGCTGCGTGCTCTCTGTAATAAAAAAACTGAGTCAAGGAACCAACGATCAATTTGAACGGAAGTCTTGTGACATCCGCCCCGACCAAACGTAACGATCTATATCGAACAAAATGAGTAAAAAAAAAAAGGGGGTAACATCTTTGATCATTAATGAAAGCGTCCCTGGTCCCGGGTTCGAAATCCACAATCGCTAAAATTTTGATAAATAATCAGCATTAGCGGCCGAAGACTTCCGTCATGAGTAGTCACCGTCGTTCAGCCAAAGGCCTTGTGAAATAGGACGGAACAGCAGACAGAAGTTCAGGGCACTCTCTGATCCTTGGAGTGGGGAACTGGCCATCAAGGCGAAAGCATCAAAGGCATGATGACGCAGAAAGCAATGGAAACCACTGCATTAAAGACATATAATGTAAATCCACAGGACATGGGGGCTGTAAATGGAAAAGTGTAACGATGATCTCTCCATTGTCAAAATATTCCGGAATACTCCCATATTCGGATCTCAGAGAGGGGCTGCCATGGGTGAGGTAACCATGAGAAAAAGACTGAATAATCAACGCATGCATATCGTTCTACGAGTCAGGGCGTGGAATGTCAGTAGCTGGAACGTAGTAGGAAAGACATAAAATATGAAAAGGGGAATGAAAAATCTCTGGCTAGATATAGGAGAGGTCAGTGAATTGAAATGGAAAGAAGACAAGGATTTCTGGTCGGATGAGTATAGGGGAATATCAACAGCAGCAGAAAATGGTATGACGAGGGTAGGATTCATTATGAATAGGAAGATAGGGCTGAGAATGTGTTACTCTGAACAGTTCAGTGACAGAATTCTTCTCATCAGTATCGAGAGAAAACCAACATTGACAACGATACTACAGGTATATATGCCGACGTCGCAAGTTGAAGACGAAGAGACAGAGAAAGTATAGGAGGACAGTTGTTGTGGTCTTCAGTCCAGAGACTGGTTTTATGCAGCTCTCCATGCTACTCTATCCTGTGCGAGCGTCATCATCTCCTAGTACCTACTGCAACCCACATCATTCTGAATCTGCTTAGTGTATTCATCTCTTGCTCTCCCTCTACGACTTTTACCCTCCACGCTGCTCTCCAGTACTAAATTGGTGAGCCCTTAATGCCTCAAAACATGTCATACCAACCGGTTCCTTCATCTGGTCAAGTTGTGTCACAAATCCCTCTTCTCCCAGTTCTATTCAGTACCTCTTCGCCGGCCGCTGTGACTGAGCGGTTCTAGGCACTTCAGACCGGAACCGCGCGACTGCTACGGTCGCAGGTCCGAATCCTACCTCGGGCATGGATGTGTGTGATGTCCTTAGGTTAGCTAGGTTTAAGTAGTTCTAAGTTCTAGGGGACTGATGACCTCGTATGTTAAGTCCCATAGCGCTCAGAGCCATTTGAACCATTTTTGAAGTACCTCTTCATTAGTTACGTGATCAACCTATCTAATCTTCAGTGTGATTTTGTCATATGATGACATGGTTGGAGACAGTGGCTGTTATTTCAAGACAAATGTTGATGGTGTTGAAACAGCAACCAGCCACAAATTTATCTTAAGTTCCTTTATTCAAAAGGTACCGTTACCGGTTTCGAATCACTAGATTCATCGTCGACCGGCTTTCATGCTTTCATTACAACGTGTGCTGTGTTTCTTTACTGATTAGTTATGGTGAAATATCGGTTTGGAGCACTTGTTTTCATAGTTTTCGTCCAGCAGACAACGTTTGTAGTTTTCGCCGCATTCACATAATTGCACACATATTCTTGCATAATTGAGGGCTTAAGATTTGTCACTGAATGCATTTCCACCACATTTCTGTCGTTGCACACGTTAATTTGTATCACTGAGCACTTCAGCTTAGTCACGGAACAGACTTCTAACACGCACCGCATCTTTTGACAGATACATAGTGTTTACAAACATATGAGACACTCGTACTCTCTGCAAACTCTGGTTATTCCAGTTTATCCAGATCCCATTTCCTCAAAATTCCCGAGTTTTTGCAGTTTCTTCAGTTTTAATCTGTAGTTCATAACCAATAGATTGCGGTCAGAGTCCACATCTGCCCCTGGGAATGCCATACAATTTAAAACCTGGTTCCTAATTCTCTGTCTTGCCATTATATAATCTATCTGAAACCTTCTAGTGTCTCCAGGCCTCTTCCAAGTATACAACCTTCTCTCCTGATTCTTAAGCAACTTGTTAGCTGTGATGAAGTTACACTTTGGGCTAAATTCTAACAGGCGGTTACCTCTTTCTTTCCTTCCCCACATTCCATATTCACCTATTACTTTTCCTTCTCTTCCTTTTCCTACTATTGAATTCCAGTCCCCCATGACTATTAAATTTTCGACTCCCTTCACTACCTGAACAATTTCTTTTAGCTCGCCAATCTCTTCGTCATTTGCAAAGCTAGTTGACATATGTACCTGTACAACTGTGGTAGGCGTTGGCTCCGTGTCTACCTTGGCTACAATAATGCGTTCACTATGCCGTTCGTAGTAACTTACCCGCGTTCGTATTTCTCTTATTCACTATTACACCTAGTCCTGTATTATACCTATTCGATTTTGTATTTATAACGCTGTATTCCCCTGACCAGAAGTCTTGTTTCTCCTGCCACCGAACTTCACTAATTCTCATTATATCTAAATTTAATCTATCTGTTTCCCTTTTAAAATTTTCTAACGTACTTTCCCGATTAAGGGATCTGACATTGCCCGCTCCGATCCGCAGAAAGCGAGTTTTGTTTCTCCTGGTATATGAGGATATTGAAAGGATAATACTGTGCGCAAGCGGAGATAGTCATGGGGGACTAGAACGCAGTTGTAGGGGAAGTAGTAGAAGAAAAGTTTACAGGAGAAGAGTTGGGAGAAGTAATGAGAGGGGAGGAAGACTAATTGAGTTCTCTAATAAATTTCAGCTATTAATTGCGACTACCCTGTTTAAGAATAACGAGGAGGTACACTTGGAAAAGGCAGGGTAATATGGGTAGATTTCAGTAACATTTCGTTATAGACAGGCAGAGATTCCGAAATCGGATACTGGATTGTAAGACGTACACAGAAGGGGATGTAGATTCAGATTACAATCCAGTAGTGGCGAAGAGTCCCTTGAAGTTCAAAAGACTAGCCAGGAAGAAATAATACACAAACAAGTGGGATACGGAAATACTAAGGTGTGACGAGACATCCTTGAAATACTCTAATGCTGTAGATACAGCAGTGAGGAATAGTTCCGTAAGCGGTTTGGTTGAAGAGGAATGGACATCTCTAAGAAGGCCATTGCAGAAGGTGGAAAGTAAAATGTAGGTAGAAAGAAGGTAACTGCGAAGAAACCATGAGTAACAGAAGAAATACATTAGCTGATCGATGAAAGAAGGAAATAAAAAATGTTCAGGGAAATTCAGGAATACAGAAATACAACTGGTTAAGGAATGTACTAAATAGGAAGTGCAGGGAAGCTAAGTCGAAATGGTTGCATGAAAAATGTGAAGAAATCGAAAAAGAAATGATTGTCAGAAGGAGTGATTCAGCACATGTGAAATTCAAAACGATCTTCAGTGAAATTAAAAGCAAGAGTGCAACGGGAATTCCACAGTTAAATGCAGAGAAGACAGTGGATAGGTGGAAAGAATACACTGGAGGTCTCTATGAGGGGAAAGATTTGTCTGGTGGGTTAGAAGAAACAGAAGTGGACTTAGAAGAGATAAGGGATTCAGTATTAGAATCTGATTTTAGAGATCTTTGGAGGACTAACAATCAAGTAAAACAGAAGGTATGCATAACATTCCATCAGAATTTCTAAAATACCAGCAGTAAGTGGCAAGAAAGTGGCTCTCCACTTTGGTGCGTGTAATGTATGAGTCTGGCGACATACCAACTGACTTTCGGAAAACTATTTATCCATATAATTCCGTAGACCGCGAGAGCTGACAAGTGAGATAATTATTTTACAGTCAGAAGAATGAAAAAGTTGAGGATGAGTTAGATGACGGTAAATTTGACTTCAGGAGAGGTAAAGGCACCAGACACACAATTCTGACTTTGTGATTGATAATGGAAGCAAGATTACAGAAAAATCAATCACGTTCATAGGCTATGTCGACCTGGAAGAAGCTTTCGACAATGTAAAATGGTGCAAGGTGTTCGAAACCCTGAGAAAAATAGGGGTAAGCTTTAGGGAGGGACGTGTAATTAGGCCGGCCGGAGTGGCCGAGAGGTTCTAGGATCTACAGTTGTAACCTCCCCGCAAAATTTTAAATGTCAATGTTTGTGAAATCGTAACCTCCCAGCAAGAATATGAAGACAATGATAATGAAATTGAGCCAAATGTTGTCTTCCCACAAAACTGAATAATTAAAAATGAACCAAGCGTAACCTCCTTGTAAAATTAAAGAATAATAATGGCCCAAATGTAAACTCCCCACAAGTGTTTTTAAAAGAAAAGAATTGAATGCAAATGCAAATAGAGCCAAATGTTAGCTTCCCACAGTAATAAAACTCAATGATAATAAGAATGTTAAGTCCCCACAAAATTAACGTTAAGATGAACCTGATAAATTTTATAAGGGCAGCTGCGCTGACCTTCGGCCCTGTGCAATAATTAAACCTGAACACAAAAACCAAAATTCTTACCTCAGTAAACTGCATCTATATCTGCTCTTATTTTATGGCACAGTTTCGTGCAATGCTGGCCCATGTTTAATTTTGATTCTTGAAGGGAATGCATAGGAAATATTATTTAACTTGAAATGAATCTTTTTCTTTAAAAAGTTTACTTTGTAGAAAAATTATTATTGGGGCAATTCTTGAACAAATTAATTGCAATTAACATATGTTATTAGCTGAGCGCAATGCTGCTTCATTACCTTCGATAACAATATACCTGTGACCAGAGACCCATGTCGACGCCCGTTCAGTACAACCGTCTATTCGACTCGCTCTGCCGACTCCTCACACACAACTACTGACTGAGTCCAACTCACAACTGAACACTCGCGCGGTCAAGCGCAGACTAGCAACGATAAATATCTCTCTGGTCAGAGATTCTGTCATGCCTCGCCATCGCTGTTAATGAATACACTGAATACATACGTGTTTCATAACCCTCCACTGGGGAGGGGGGGGGGGGCAAAAATTTGGCAGAGATGGTGAGTCATTTGGACTTGCCATGACCAACAAATTTTTTCTTAACTAATTAACTTTACAAACAGAGAATATACAGATATAGAACATGAAGTAAATATGGTGCACATGCACCGAGTACAAAACATATTAGGCAATAACAAAATGTGAGTACAAAACATATTACCAAATGACATAAGTGCACATGCACTGAAAAATTCTTCAAGGTCTTCACAACAAATAGACATAATGAGTACAAATCTTATTGACAAATGACATAAGTACACATCTACTGTAGTTCAGAACATATCAGCAAATGAAAAAAATGTACATACAATGAGTATAAATCATGTTAGAAATTGACAAAAGTGCACACGCACTATAATTCAGAATATATCGGTAAATCAAAAAAATGTATTGGTCATCAATACAAATCATATTAGCAAAAAAATGATTTTCACTATGTTACAAGAATTAGGATAGGAAATGGAAGAATTGCTTCATGGTTGTAGCACTTTAGGTTGCACGCAGCTGCACTGAAAGTCCATATCTTTCTACTGTAGCACAACACCAAGTGAAACAATCTGAAGTTCTTTTCCCAGAAGTATTTATCAGCGTAGCCAAAACACTGAAATGTCGTAGTAATATTCCATGTTATCATTTTAGCAGTGCATTAGGTACACCAAACAGTGGGACCATAATAACATCTCCATCGCTCAAGGTGGTGGACAGCATGTCGTGTCAACACCACGTTCTTGTAAGGTACACCAACGTAGAATTAGTGCAAAAACCAAATATAGTGCTCCATGATCAAGAGGATATACAGGATAAACGGATATTGCAGTAATTCAGGGTAGTTAGGCCAGAAGGTGAAGGACATTAAGTCACATACTAGTCTTCACTGAGAATTACATTAGTAGTTTGCGGCATTCATTGCCCAGTTATTGAACATTTCTGTACCATGTATGTAGTATTACAAAATAATGTTCATAAATTGGCGTTTTACAAAGAACATTGGCACTCATTGCCTAATTATAGATCATCAGAAGTCATAATATTCATATGGTGTTTTACAGAGAACATTGGCACTCATTTCCTAATTACAAATCATCAGAAGTCATTATATTCATGTGGTGCTTTACAGAGAACATTGGTACTCATTTCCTAATTACAAATCATGAGAAGTCATTATATTCATGTGGTGTTTTACAGAGAACATTGGCACTCATTTCCTAATTATAAGTCATCAGAAGTCATAATATTCATGGGGTGGGGAAGAGAAAATAATCGAGGGCTTAGGTTGCAAGTGCTACTCTGAGATGAAGAGGTTGCCACAGGAGAGAAATTCGCGGC
This sequence comes from Schistocerca americana, assembly GCF_021461395.2. Lineage (NCBI taxonomy): Eukaryota > Metazoa > Arthropoda > Insecta > Orthoptera > Acrididae > Schistocerca > Schistocerca americana. The sequence goes on from NC_060122.1 coordinate 684,886,959, forward strand.
GGGCCGCATCAAACCTGTCGGAAGACTCATGACTCGAAAAAGAAATGGTATAAGACAATCAATCAGTGAATTAAAATTACAGAGAAGCCCAAGTCACATCTAACGTTTCTTTACTTCGCCCTGTTTCACCTGAACAACGTGATCGTCTTCAGAACTGTGGTAATACAATATGTTACACATTCCTATAAGAAAATTATCTCATAAATTCAGTTTACGTCACATCTTATATTACGCAGATGAGGAATGTGTATAGTGCCACCGACACAGATGAAGTAGGGAAAGTTGGTAACGCAATGTTAAGATTCTAAGAGTAAACAGTAACACAATTATTTTTCGTGACAATGGTTTGTAGTATATACACCTTCATCAGGAAGCTTCATTCAAAGTACATATCGATAGGGCTTCGACTCCCTCAACGTCAAGCTGTTTAATTTTATAATCTACTTGACCAGAGAGTTTACATTAGCTGTACAACAAACTTACTCCACTTCCATTAACGACAAGTTTTTCGGGTGAGAGTCAAAACTAAAATGATATTTTCGATATTTCTTTTCTATTGTTTAGTTCAGTTGCAGACTTGTAATTGGATTACATATTTCGGTCACTCAGGATCATCTTCAGAGCTAACTAGTTGCATCAGCAACAGTTATTCTCTTTTGAGAACCACATGTCAGCAACTACACTACTGGCCATTAGAACTGCTACACCACGAAGATGACGTGCTACAGACGCGAAATTTTTAAACGACAGGAAGAAGATGCTGTGATATGAAAATGTTACGCTTTTAAGAGCATTCATACAAGGTTGGCGCCGGTGGCGACACCTACAACGTGTTGACATGACGAAAGATCCCAACCGATTTCTCATACACAAACAGCAGTTGACCGGCGTTGCCTGGTGAAACGTTGTTGTGATGCCTCGTGTAAGGAGGAGAAATGCGTACCGTCACATTACCGACTTTGATAAAGGTCGGATTGTAGCCTATCGCGATTGGGGTTTTTTCGAATCGCGACATTGCTGTTCGCGTTGGTCGAGATACAATGACTGCTACCAGATTATGGAATCGGTGGGTTCAGGAGGGTAATACGGAACGCCGTGCTAGATCCCAACGGTCTCGCATCACTAGCAGTCGAGGTGACAGGCATCTCATCCGCATGGCTGTAGCGGATCGTGCAGCAACGTCTCGATCCATGAGTCAACAGATGGGGCCGTTTGTAAGACAACAACCATCTGCACGAAGAGTTCGACGACGTTTGCAGCAGCATGGACTATCAGCTCGGAGACCATGGCTACGGCTACCATTGACGCCGCATCACAGACAGGAGCGCCTGCGATGGTGTACTCAACGACGAACCTGGGTGCTCGAATGGCTAAACGTCATTTCTTCAGATGGATCCAGGTTCTGTTTAGAGCATCATGTTGGTCACATCCGTGTTTGGCGACATCCTGGTGAACACAAATTGGAAACGCGTATTCGTCATCGCCATACTGGCGTAAACCCGGCGTGATGGAATGGGGTGCCATTGGTTACACGTTTCGGTCACCTCTTGTTCGCATTGACGGCACTTTGAACAGTGGACGTTACATTTCAGATGTGTACAACCCGTGACTCTACCATTCATTCTATCCCTGCGAAACCCTACATTCCAGCAGTATAATGTTCGACTGCTGCCCTGGCCAGCACATTCCCCAGATCCCTCACCAACTGAAAACGTCTGGTCAATTGTGGCCGAGCTACTGGCTCGTCACAATACGCCAGTCACTACTCTTGATAAACTGTGCTATCGTGTTGAAGCTGCATGCGCAGCTGTACCTGTGCACACCATCCAAGCTCTGTTTGACTCAATTCCCAGGCGTATGAAGGCCGTTATTACGGCGAGATGTGGTTGTTCTGAGTACTGATTTCTCAAGATCTATGCACCCGAATTGCGTGAAAATGTAATCACATGTCAGTTCTAGTATAATATATTTATCCAATGAATACCCGTTCATCATCTGCATTTCTTCTTGGTGTAGCAATTTTAATGGCCAGTAGTGTACGTAACTCTTAAGATGGTCCAGAGTGATCTAAACATGTAATCAAATTGAAAGTGTGCCTCTAAAACTGAAATATAAATGAGCAATATCCGAAAATTAATGACGATAGCACTGCACAAAGCCAGATATTTGTAACGTGGGGGTCTCTGTATTTATTTGTTGTGGTGCAACATCCTTTATTTCCACACTTTTGAAAATGCTTGAGTTAATCAAATGAAACATGTGAGCCGGCCTGAGTGGCGGAGCGGTTTTGGGCGCTACAGTCTGCAACCGTTCGACCGCTACGGTAGCAGGTTCGAATCCTGTCTCGGGCATGGATGTGTGTTATGTCCTTAGGTTGGTTAGGTTTAAGTAGTTCTAAGTTCTAGGGGGCTGATGACCTCAGAAGTTAAGTCCCATAGTGCTCAGAGCCATTTTTTTTAAACATGTGAAAGTAAAGAAAAGGTACATGCGACTTGTGGCTACTCTGCAATTTCAATTTCTAACGGTCGCTGTTCCCCTGCATGCAATGGTTGCAATCACCAATTACATAGTCTTTCGTCTCTACTGTTGAATCTATACATCGAAGAGGGAATGGCAGATATAAAAAGAAGGATCACAAGTAGGGTTAATATTAACTGTGACCGAATATCAGTGACAAAATTCGCTGCTGACATTGCTCTCAGCAGCGAGAGTGAGGAAGAATTACAGGACCCGTTGAATGGAACACACGATGACTTGAGAGGAAACCAAAGAAAGATAAAAGTAACGAGCTGTAGAATAAATAAGATTAATGACGGCAAATTCATGGAATTCTGCTGCCCTGGAACCAAAATAACACATGACGGACGAAGCAAGAAGCGCATAAAAAAGAGACTGTCACAAGCGCAGAGGGCTTTCCTGGCTGCGATAAGTATACCAACATCAAAAATTGCAGTTTACCCGAGGAAGAGGTTTCTGAAAATGTATGTCTGGCGCACACCGTTGTGTGGTAGTGAATCAATGTTGGAAAACCGAAAAAAAAGTAGAGTGGAAGTATTTGGAATGTGGCGCTAGAGAGGGATGTTTAAAACTAGGTGAATGGGTAAGCTGTGGAATGAGGAGTTCCTCCTCGTAATAGGAAGAGGAGAAGAACATGTGTAGAAAAGTGATAACACTTAGGAAATGGATAATGGGTCATGTATATCGATATCAACAAATAAATTCTGTAGTACAAAAAGGATCTGTAGAAGGTAAAAATTAAAGAGGGAGACAGAGAATGGAATATTGTTGAATGCAAATCGCACTCTGAGATAAACAGATTGACATGGGGAAGGAAACAGTGGCTGGCCACATTGCAACAGTAGCCTGATGACCAAACAATTTAATCTCTGTGTTCCCCCTTACTTTTTACGCTCTATAGCTCCCTCTAGTACCATGGAAGTTATCTCCTGATGTCTTAACAATGTATCTCATCTCGTTCAAACCGCCTAAGATATTTACTCTCCAAAACTGAATCCAAACAATTTCTCTAAATATTACGTTTTATATTTCACCAATAGTATACAATGATGTTTAACCGGTAAAAAGAAATACACTCCTGGAAATGGAAAAAAGAACACATTGACACCGGTGTGTCAGACCCACCATACTTGCTCCGGACACTGCGAGAGGGCTGTACAAGCAATGATCACACGCACGGCACAGCGAACACACCAGGAACCGCGGTGTTGGCCGTCGAATGGCGCTAGCTGCGCAGCATTTGTGCACCGCCGCCCTCAGTGTCAGCCAGTTTGCCGTGGCATACGGAGCTCCATCGCAGTCTTTAACACTGGTAGCATGCCGCGACAGCGTGGACGTGAACCGTATGTGCAGTTGACGGACTTTGAGCGAGGGCGTATAGTGGGCATGCGGGAGGCCGGGTGGACGTACTGCCGAATTGCTCAACACGTGGGGCGTGAGGTCTCCACAGTACATCGATGTTGTCGCCAGTGGTCAGCGGAAGGTGCACGTGCCCGTCGACCTGGGACCGGACCGCAGTGACGCATGGATGCTCGCCAAGACCGTAGGATCCTACGCAGTGCCGTAGGGGACCGCACCGCCACTTCCCAGCAAATTAGGGACACTGTTGCTCCTGGGGTATCGGCGAGGACCATTCGCAACCGTCTCCATGAAGCTGGGCTACGGTCCCGCACACCGTTAGGCCGTCTTCCGCTCACGCCCCAACATCGTGCAGCCCGCCTCCAGTGGTGTCGCGACAGGCGTGAATGGAGGGACGAATGGAGACGTGTCGTCTTCAGCGATGAGAGTCGCTTCTGCCTTGGTGCCAATGATGGTCGTATGCGTGTTTGGCGCCGTGCAGGTGAGCGCCACAATCAGGACTGCATACGACCGAGGCACGCAGGGCCAACACCCGGCATCATGGTGTGGGGAGCGATCTCCTACACTGGCCGTACACCACTGGTGATCGTCGAGGGGACACTGAATAGTGCACGGTACATCCAAACCGTCATCGAACCCATCGTTCTACCATTCCTAGACCGGCAAGGGAACTTGCTGTTCCAACAGGACAATACACGTCCGCATGTATCCCGTGCCACCCAACGTGCTCTAGAAGGTGTAAGTCAACTACCCTGGCCAGCAAGATCTCCGGATCTGTCCCCCATTGAGCATGTTTGGGACTGGATGAAGCGTCGTCTCACGCGGTCTGCACGTCCAGCACGAACGCTGGTCCAACTGAGGCGCCAGGTGGAAATGGCATGGCAAGCCGTTCCACAGGACTACATCCAGCATCTCTACGATCGTCTCCATGGGAGAATAGCAGCCTGCATTGCTGCGAAAGGTGGATATATACTGTACTAGTGCCGACATTGTGCATGCTCTGTTGCCCGTGTCTATGTGCCTGTGGTTCTGTCAGTGTGATCATGTGATGTATCTGACCCCTGGAATGTGTCAATAAAGTTTCCCCTTCCTGGGACAATGAATTCACGGTGTTCTTATTTCAATTTCCAGGAGTGTAGTATAAGAGAGCATACTCCCGAAAGGTATTATCGAAATGACAAGGATCAATCACAGGGGATTTGGAATGCAATAGTGTTGAGTCGGGGACGGCTACTGACACCTTAACGTATAAGTGGCGATGAGGAAATTTCCGTTCGAACGGGGTTCAGTCCATAGTCGGTATGCCAATCAGGCAAAATCGCCGTGAGCATTGAGGCTGTCACCCACTGGCTGAAGATAACTGGTAAAAACCCGTGTTCCCCTGCCTGAAAACGTCTACAACTACGAACTGCACATTGCGGTCCGACAGGAATCTTCGACCATTTCGCGCCTTCTTTAAGGGACCAAAGGCGCGACAATCACATTGGGAGAGATCAGGACTCTAGGGTTGGTGCCTGCGTATCAAATGGTTCAAATAGCTCTAAGCACTATGGGACTTAACATCTGCGGTCATCAGTCCCATAGACTTAGAACTACTTAAACCTAACTAACCTAAAGACATCACACACATCCATGGCCTAGGCAGGTTCGAACCTGCGATCGTAGCAGCAGCGCAGTTGCCGACTGAAGCGCCTAAAACCACCCGGCCACAACGACCAACGCCTGAGTGTCGCCTACTTGATTTGCCTCACTTCCGCGTTACGACATTTGCGATAAGGGGACGTCCATTATCATGAAGCAGCAGCGCGAAACTTGGTGCACCATTCCATAATGGTGGTTTTCGATAAACATGCTGTCTCATACAAATTCTTCGTTCTCTTTGTTTGTCCTTCGGCAGCAAAGAAAAGAAAAGAATAACAACACCTCGCTCCCGTTTGGACGCATCTGGTAATAGCGTCGCCATAGTTCACGTTTCCGCATTTATAGCATGCACATAGGCTCTGAGCACTATGGGACTCAACTGCTGAGGTCATCAGTCCCCTAGAACTTAGAACCACTTAAACCTAACTAACCTCAGGACAATACACACATCCATGCCCGAGGCAGGATTCGAACCTGCTACCGTAGCGTATGCACATAGGGAAAACACTAATGTGATACTGATCCATTGTCTACATATCGTGCCTTATATACCCGCATCGGAGTCGCGCTATGTTGCTTATACGCTGCATCAACGACCTCAAAAAATATTCAAATGTGTGTGAAATCTTATGGGACATAACTGCTAAGGTCATCAGTCCATAAGCTTACATACAACTTAACCAAAATTATCCTCAGGACAAACACACACACCCATGCGCGAGGGAGGACTCGAACCGCCGCTAGGATCAGCCGCACAGTACATGACCGCAGTGCCTGAGACCGCTCGGCTAATCCCTCAAGGCAGCAACGACCTCAAACGCAAACTTTTGCGAAAAACAAGTAGTAGATAGTCGATTGCTAGAAGGATGTGATGTAGAATTTCATTTTCCTGGAGACATATTTGGTCTCAAATTTATCGTCGGTAAGGATAGAAACTGAAATAATGTATTAAAATTTTAGTTCATTAATACAGCTTCCGTCCTTACCGAAGATGAATTTGAGACTCAATTTGCTTCCAGAAAAACGTAATTCCGCCAGATCAACAGATGACGTAAACCTGAGATACAGGCAGGATTTTCCCCTTTGCGTAAAAGCCAGTGGTGTTATTCCAGTTTTGGAGATCCTTGGTAATACTGACGATTTAAGAAGGGGAAAATGGTGATGGAGTGAGGCGTGAATTGAAGTTTCTTAGTCATTCCGTTGGACCAGGGTAGCTTCGGCAACTGTGTCAGCCCCAATGGCAGGGTAGATAGCGTATTGCATAGTAAGCAGGAGACACTGTAAAAGTCCCGGCTTTGAAACAAATTTTAATTCCTTTTTTCAGTTTCTACTCTTATCGAAGTACATAATATGATTTCAAAACTAGTGATTTCCTCACCATTGGGGTCTGCGACAGACAACAAGCCAAGGACGTATGTTTCACCCAAATACGACTCACAGAGTTGACACACCAACATCGTTAGTCAACGTTCGGGTAACGGCGCGACCAGACCGTTGCGCGGTTATGTATAAACAATTCGATTTGGTGACTTCGTTTAAACTTAAAAATGTTAGTTTGAGCCTCTGAGGATATCTTTAGCATTAGGAGGTAAAACTTTAGGCGCAGAAACATTCCTCAGTCGACGCTCTAATGCACATACAGCGAAAGTCACCGAGAATGCTGTTTGAAGAGCTGTCCACATTGGGTCTACAGTGGGCACTCCATACTATTTTTACTGCACGTTTTTGTGCAAAAACAGCTATCATTCTCCAATACTTTTGTCGCAATGGCGTCCACAGCCATGATAAATTTCTTGAATGATATCAGTTTGATACAATTACGTGGTTTCTGCTATGTAATAGTGACAGCCACTGCGGGAAATTTATTTCATCCAAGATACTATCTTCCTCTATGGGAAGCTACCATAGAATATGTTGCCATAAGATACGGTCAAACGAAAACAAGAAACACAAGTAATCTCCAAAATTAAGTATATTCCGTAATGATCTGACATAATCCGCTACAACATCTAGAGGTCATAAACAGGAATTCCGCCGAAATCTGTATAGACATGTGTTTACAAATTTTAGCGGCAGGTGAAAGTTTTGCGTCGTTGCTTTTTCCTGTACTTTTATTTTAGTGAATGTTGCATTGCGAGATCTCGGTGCACGCTGAAGAATGCTGCATACGTTTCCGTTGCCTGCAGCCGGAAAACTGGCTGTGGAAAGCGACACACACAGCATCGCGAGCGAAACAAGCCGATATGAGGTCCAAGGGCACGTGTCAGAGGGGCGGTCTGTGGCCGCTGATCGATGCCGCCACACGCCGGCCTGTATTATTGAGGCGCCGCCGGCCGCGTGTGCGAAGGCGTGCGTCTGCGAGCGCGTGTGCGTGTGTTCGTGCGTCTGCCTGCGAGCGAACGTGGCCCAAGTTCCGCGGCCTGTACAGGCGGCCACCGAAACCACCGGGGGCGTGGCAAGTCTAGTTCACGCACAGTGCAAGCAGCCAGTGAGGCTGCCTATTGTATAACCCCAGAAAGTTTGTTGTGTCGCTTTTAAAACACTGTAAATATTGAGCACGTGTACCCGAACTCCTACCGTTGCAAACCGTACGGTAAATGTCAGTACGCACGGACTCACCGGTGCGACACCTATGCTCTAGACTGTAAAATTTGTTTACCTTCCATTATTGGTCGATTTCGGCTATTATCTCATTTACAAAATCAAATGGTTCAAATGGCTCTGAGCACTATGGGACTTAACATTTGAGGTCACCAGTCCCCTAGAACTTGGAGCTATTTAAACCTAAGTAACCTAAGGGTATCACACACATCCATGCCTGAGGCAGCATTCGAACCTGCGACCTTAGCAGTCGCGCGGTTCCAGACTGAAGCGCCTAGAACCGCTCGGCCACAGCGGCCGGCTCTCAATTAGAAGTGGCACATGAATTAACAATTAAAGGTGTTCCGTTTATATCGCTCAACTTAATTAACTGTCGTCCAAAGTCAAAATAAAACATGTGTTAGTCAATTGTTTGCGTACCAGGGCGACACAAACTAGCACGATTCCCTTTCTTGCAACTTTCTTCGTTTAGTAGACAAGAGCAACAGTACTTTGAATTCTTGTTTTGTTTTTTAGTCATCAATCTTCTGATTAGTTTGCAGGGGCCCGTCAAAAATTTCTCCCTTGTGTCAACCACTTCATTTCTCAGTGCACTACCACTCTACGAACTCAGTTATTCGTTTGTTATATTCCAGTCTCTGTGTCCCCCTAAAATTTTTATCCTCTGCAGCTCCCTCTAGTACCTTGGTGAATATTTCATGATATCTGAACACAAGCCCTATCAATCTATCCCTTCTTACGTTCTGGGCGGGAAGGAGCGCCGGTCCCTGGCACGAATCCGCCCGGCGGATTTGTGTCGAGGACCGGTGTGTCGGCCAGTCTGTGGATGGCTTTTAGGCGGTTTTCCATCTGCCTTGGCGAATGCGGGCTGGTTCCCCTTATTCCGCCTCGGCGATTGCTGCGCAAACAAGTTCTCCACGTACGCGCACACCACCGTTACTCTACCACCCAAACATAGGGGTTACACTCGTCTGGTGTGAGACTTTCCCTGGCGGGTCCACGAGGGGCCGAACCGCACAATAACCCTGGGTTCGGTGTGGGGCGGCGGAAGGGTGACGCGGACTGCGGTAGTCGTCGTGGGGTTGCGGACCACTGCGGCTGCGGCAGGGACTGAGCCTCTTCGTCGTTTCTAGGTCCTCGGTTAACATAACATAACATAACATATCATCCCTTCTTACAATCAGTGTTTTCCTTTTGTTCCTTTCTTAGCCGGTTGTGCGGAGAACTTCCTCATCGCATCCATACGATCACAGTCTTGTGGGGTCCTAGTAGGAATGACGTGTAATCATACGGATGCAATGTTATGACGACTTGTGTACACAGTACTTTTAACTTTTACTTTTGACGTGGCAACACATCATTCATGTCATATGTTGTGCATCTGGAGATTTCATGGAAAGATGCATCTGGTAGAAGATGTTTATAGTAACCTGTACTCAAATCTGACGATGGCGACATAGTTCTACCGAAACCGGTTGTCCACAATACAGTGTTATAAAGTGCGGAAAGATAACAGACACACACGCACACACAGGCTCTGAGCACTATGGGACTTAACATCTGTGGTCATCAGTCCCCTAGAACTTAGAACTACTTAAACCTAACTAACCTAAGGACATCACACGCATCCATGCCCGAGGCAGGATTCGAACCTGCGAACGTAGCAGTCGCGCGGTTCCGGACTGCGCGCCTAGAACCGCTAGACCACCGCGGCCGGCCACACAGTTGGTACTAGCGCTTGTGTGTTTTATCTTTCCACACATTATCTGCATACTTAGTTTTTAAACTTTCGTAGGTGGGGTTTCTCTTTGCAGTTGTGCTTAGAAAATGACATTATGTGCACCTGTCGATATCTAGACGGTTCCTGGAAACATTACCCTCTGAATTCCCTCATGGTACATAAATATTCAACTGTCGGGAGAAACTGAAGATTCAAGGTATAATGTCTGCTTTCGGAATCTCTGTCTGACGATGATGTAAGAGTGTTGGAGTGTTTCCGTGTCTTCTGGTCTTTTCCAAGTAAGCTCCTCTCCTTGTGCTTTCTGGTGTATTCACAATTGTAAGGGGCGATCAGAAAGACCAGAACCGATATACCAATCAGGCAAAATAGCCGTGAGCATTGAGGTAATGATCCCAACGAAGCATCATGTTGGAATCACCCATTGGATAAAACACCATGTCATGCTGCGTGAAGAAGTCTGTAACTACCTGCCACACATCCTCGTCGACCCTTCAAGGCGTTTTTAGGGTTCCGAATGGAAAGAGATCAAGGCTGTAGGGTGGGTGCTCGAATGTCTCCCACTTGAGTTAGATGAGCCTAGCCTCTCCGATCTACTGAGTCTTGGGTCGAATCGGGACAAGCACGGAACTTGTCACACCATTTCCTAACGGAAGTTTTCGACGGACATGCTTTCCCATGCATATTCTTCATTCTACGATGGATGACTGCTGGTGATTGTCCTTCGGCAGCCAAGAAAAGGATAACAGCACGTCCTGTTTCGACCGATCTGGTAGTAATGTAGCTGTACTTCACTTTTCCACATTTACCACCAGCGCATCGGATAGACACGAATGCCACACTAATTCCTTGACTACCTGTCAGTAGTTACATACTCGCATTGTAGTCGCGCTACGTTGCATTTATGCTGCAGCAACGGCCTCAAATAGAAACGCCCGTTACAGCATCTGAAATATATTGCAGTACGCAATTAGTCTTCCTACTCTCTCATACCTACTGTCAAGCCCATATACTCCAGTAGCTCTTTCTTCTTTACTTATAACAGCTCGTTCCAGTGCCCCATTACTACTAATCATCACCTCCTTCTCTTACTGAATCACCCATATAATATATTCGTATATTTTATCGGCATCATCTTCTGCTTGTGAAGTTGGCATGTACATCTGACTAATCGCCGTTGGTTCTGATTAGAACCTCCCTATCCCTGAATCATAATAGCTCACCGTTTTCCTCCCTTCCTATTAATAAAGATTCCTCTTATACCATTTTCTGCTGTTGTTAATATTTCCCTGTGTTCCTCTCCTCAAAATTCCTTATCTTCTTTCCATTTCATGTGACTGACACCTGATGCGTCTGGATGTGGTCTTAGCATTTTCTTCAATTTCCTTTGGTCCCTACCTGGTTCCAACTTCTCACATTCCACGATCCGACTCGTAAAGTGTTAAGCTTTCTTCGGTTAAACAGTCTTTTCCTCATTCTCACCTGCCACTTAGCAGTCCCAGCCGAAGATCCAAGTGGGTTCCGGAATCTTTTGCCAATGGAGAGGTAATCAGAAATGTTTCTTAATAATAGTCGACATGTCCTGTGGATAGAACTTGTGTGTGTCAACTGCAATGTTTTCCATTCCCTCCCGCATCCTCATGCTGTTGTTTTTTGCTGATTATATCTTTTCGGGGATGCCTGATGTATGAAGAATTCGGGCGCCTTTGTTGCTGAGTTCTATTGAAAACTTAAACAATGTCAGGAATTTAACGCCGTCCTCATGCCTTCTTGATTACAAGTCTAAATTGCTACATCTAGACCATCTGTGTTTTTAAATAGCATCCTGTATTGCTTATCCGGTAAACCAATTGCTCTTCTCATGAGATGTTCAAAAACATGCTCACGTTAACACATCATTCAACTTATTCATCATAAACCGTTTTTGTCGAGGCCCACTTTTCTGTTCCAATTTCAAGTAATCTGCGACTAACTTTTCCATCTCCTCCTTGGACAGCCAACATTTCATTTCCCTTCATGTGTATATTTGTATATTATTTTGCATACTCTTTCCTCTATCATCCTTTCAATGTGTTCACGCTTTTTGTATGTTATTACGTTTTCTGAAGTACGCCTGTGATGCCCAGCTCATTTCTAATTGCAGTATTATTTTTATGATCTATGAGATTGTAACAAGCTACTTGTCTTAGAGGTCGCATCTATGACACTTAAGTCCTCTTCCGTTGACAGAGGATTAGGGTCAAAGTCTCTGACTCACACCGTAGAACTGGTACTGCCATCACATAAAATTTTAGTGGAGAGTCTCTCCTTTTTTGAAGAGAGTGCGATTCATAGTATCCACCAACCTAGTACGACGCAACTACTGACAACCGTCCAGAGAGACCGAAACATATCATGTAATTAAAAATGTGCAGCTAGACTGAATAATAAATGAGAACTGTTTTAAATTAATATGAACAAAAATGAGGATCTTTACAGTCTTTGCAGAGCACAACAAACCAGCTTAGCATACTACACTACAGTTATTACATGTACTCATAACCTAAATTAGACATTATTGCAGTTACTGTTTTGCTAACTTACGTTCTCCACAGGTGAGCAGCATTTTTAGCATCTCATCGTTGGTGTAAATTGTACTGACATAAATTTCTAACTGAAGACGTTCGACTGAAAGACCTGCGCCATTTTCCTTGGGTTTCCATTTGTTTATTGTTAACTTCAGCAACTGTACGAGTTACGTTAGCCTGGGTATCAGCACTGTATGCGAGTCTACATCTACATATATACACTCCTCTGTAATAATATATACTCTACATCCTCAGCGAATATCGAATTTTGGAATTTAGTGACCAGCCCCTTCCGTTTAGCGCGTCGTCTATCTGCAAGTGTGTCCCACTGCAAACATTCTACGACATTTGTAACACTCCCGCGATGGCTGAATGTACCAGTCACGAATCTTGGACCTTTTCAATCTCTTGAATGAGACCCTACTGGTAAGGGTCCCATACAGACGAACAATACTCTAAGACTGGACGAAGTAACATATTGTTAGCAATTTCCTTTGTTGAAGGATTGTATCGCTTCAGGATTCTACCAATAAACCGCAATCTACAGTTCGATTTACCGGTTACTTGTGTAATATGATCGCTCCATTTGAGATCATTTTGCCAGCCGCTGTGGCCGAACGGTTCTAGGCGTTTCAGTCTGGAACCGCGCTGCTGCTACGGTCGCAGGTTCGAATCATGCCTCGGGCGTGGATGTGTGTTATGTCCTTAGTTTAGTTAGGTTTAAGTAGTTCTTAGTCTAGCGGACGGAAGACCTCAGACGTTAAGTCCCATAGTGCTTAGAGCCATTTGAACAAGTTTTAAGATCATTTCCAATAGTCACACCCAGATACTGTACGGATGTTACCGCTTTCAAAGACTGGGCATTTATTTTATACTCGTAAATTACTGTGGATTTCCGCTTTGTTATTCGCAGTAGGTTACACTTACTAATATTGAGAGAAAACTGCCAGTCATTACACCACGCATTTATTTTCTGCAAATCCTCATTGATTTGTTCATAAGTTTCGAGTGATACTACTTTCCTGTAGACTACAGAATCATCATCAAACAGTCTAATGCCGCTGTGAACACCATCAACCAGATCGTTTATGTAAATCGTAAAAAGCAGCGGACCTATTACGCTACCTGAACATACGCTTGCTTCTGTTGAAGTCACCCCATCTAGGCCGACTTACTGCTCTCTGTCTGTTAGAAAACTTTCTATCCAAGCGCATATGTCATCGGATAGACAGTAAGCGCGCACTTTTTGGAGCAAGCTACTGTGTGGAACTGAGTCGAGTGCCTTTCGAAAGTCGAGAAATATGGCATCAACCTGGGAGCCGGTATCTAGAGGTTGTTGTATATCATGCACAATGAGGGCCAGCTGTGTCTCGCATGACAGCTAATTCCTAAAACCGTGCTGGTTTTGCAGATGAGCTTCTCAGAGTCTAGAAAGCTCATTACGTCCGAACACAAAATATGTTCCATGATTCTACAACAAATCGATGTCACTGAAATTGACCAGTAATTATTTACATCCGATTTTCTACCCTTTTTATAGATTGCTATTACCTGGGCCTTCTTCGACTCCCGTGGAACTTTCCGCTGTTCCAATGATCTGTGACAGATGATGGATAAGAATGGTGCTATATTTGTAGCATAGTCAACATAAAATCTTACGGGGATACCGTCTGGGCCAGATGCCTTCTCGGCGTCTAAGGATCTCAACTGTTTTACAATACCAGATACACTAAACACAACGTCAGCCATCCTTGCATTTGTTCGACAATTGGAAGGGGGAATGGTGCTCCAGTCTTCAACCGCAAACGAGTTTTTGAAAGCTAGATTTAGAATTTCTTTCATCTGTTTATCATCATTCGTTACATTACCCGTACTGTCAGCAAGAGAAGCTATTGATTTATTTGTAGCGTTCATACATTTTACCTCGGACCAAAATTTTTTGGGGCTATTTTTAGAATCTGCAGATAAAATACTGCTTTCAAATTCGTTGAAAGAATCTCTCATTGACCTTTTGACAGCTACTTTCATTTCGTATAATTTCTGTTTGTCAACAGGGCAGTTTAAAACGACTGTGTAAAATTCTCTGCTTTCTCGGCAACTTCCTAATATGTTTGTTGAACCAAGGAGGATCCTATCCCTCCCCAATATTTGTGCTAGGCACATATTTCTCTAGCACCTGGTGCACAATACCTGTAAATTCCGACGAAAGATTCTCAATATATTTGTGTCCCGCGGTGAATGCTTGGAGCTGACTGTGAATATATTCATTACTGACATTTATTTGCTTTCCAAAACAAGAAAACTCTATGCTGTTTCTTTGGTTCCTTTTGCTACTTCCATTGACATAGAAGCCACTACGACATTATGGCCGCTAATACCTTCTTCTAGATGAACTTCCTCAAAAAGAACAGCTGTGTTTGTCGACAAGATATTTAATATGATCCCATCTGGAGCTGGTTTTCTAAGCAATTGCTCAGTCTTGTATGTTGAGAGCGCTCCCAGAATAACTTCACACAAGTCTTTGCTTCTGCACCCTGTGATAAACGTGTAAATTTTCCCAGTCAATTGACGCCAGATTAAAGCCTCCACCTACAACTAATGGATAATTTGAATATTTATTTCCTTTGTACCCACGATATTCCCTGAAACGATCTGTGACGTTTGTTGCGGATGCTGGTAGTCTATAAAAACATCTTAACACTATGGTCACTCCCTGTCTGATTGACAGCTTTATCCAGACTATTTCACAGTCCGACCCAGTATCGATCGCAGCTGCGTTTAAATAGCTTTTAACTGCAACGAACACACCACCTCCGATAGCATCAGTCCTATCCTTCCTAAACATTGTCCAATCCGAGTTCAAAACTGCACTGCTGTTTATGTCTGGTTTCCACCAGCTTCCGGTACCTAATACAATATTGGCATAACTACCGTTTATTTCTGAGATTAACTCGGGGATCTTGCTACAGACGCTTTGACAGTATACTAACATGAGATTTAGCATATTTAAAACCTTTGGGATGACCTGTCGAAGCCAGTATTGTGTAATGTTTCTAATAACATCATATTTATGTACGCGGCGGTACATTTCCGAACAGGCCGTAAGGATAGCATCGAACAAAAACAAGTCTGTTGTTTAAAAAAGGGGTTCTGCCTTTCATATGTTCAACAAAGATAGCACAATAAAGTCTATAAGGATGCTTAATGTCCCCTATGTACATAAAACACTAGCTTCATACTTTCTTTTGTTTTGCTTCAGGAGCCAAAGCTATTTGTGATTGTGAAGATAAAAGTAGAACCCTGTACACCTCTTTAACAATGGTCAGTTTTATAACAGTTTATTTATCTGCAGTTGTCTCGTACTGGACAGCGTTCTCGTTTCTGTTACTTCTTTCATATTGTTTTCATCCCATCTGCACGCATGAATATTTATCGGAAGCATCATGTTTGTCCACCACATGATTTCGGCTGAACAACTTGGTGTCCTGAAGTTATGCACATCAATCACTGCGCGAAAATGACGTATTATTCGACATTGCTCAATAGTGAAAAATACTAAGTTTATACAGTCGATAGTTGAAATATCGCTTTTCAAGAAGTTTTGTTAAGGTCATTGGAACCAGCTCAAAGGAAACTTTTCCAAGTTTCTTTATAAGCATTCCTATGTAGCCTTGAGTAATTTTAGTAGTCTTAAGAAAATTTTGGTTTGGTGATATATGCAGACATTTTATTGTTGTCATATTATAATTTTGGTAAATTTATTGGTGTCAGGCAAGATAAATTGCACTAGATACAACTACGTAACAATAAGGAAATAAACGTGACATTTGTTTGACTTTATTAGAAAATACGATAAGTAATGTATTACAGAGCCAAATTGTGTAGAGATACTGATACGTGGTACTTACTGGAATTAAGGGAATCGTGGAAGGGAGGACCCGTCAATGTAATTCCTTTTTCACACAACCTGTTTATTTAACAATATATACATATTTAAGGAATTTATGGAATTTAAGGAAATAGGACCTGGATAAACTGACAGAACCAGAGGATGTAGAGAGTTTCAGGGAGAGGATTAGGAAACGATTGACAGGAATGGGGGCAAGAAATACAGAAAAAAGGATGGGTAACTTCGAGGGATGAAATAGTGAAGGCAGCAGAGGATCAAGTAGGTAAAAAAGACGAAGACTAGTAGAAATCCTTGGGTAACAGAAGAGATATTGAATTGAATTGATGAAAGGGAAGAATATAAAAATGCAGTAAATGAAGCAGACAAATAGGAATACAAACGTCTCAAAAATGAGATCGACAGGAAGTGCGAAATGGCTAACCAGCGATGGCTAGAGGGCAAATGTAAGGATGTAGAGGCTTATCTCACTAGGGGTAAGATAGATACTGCCTACAGGAAAATTAAAGAGACCTTTGGAGAAAAGAGAATCACTTGCATGAATATCAAGAGCTTTGATGGAAAGCCAGTTCTAATCAAAGAATGGGAAGCAGAAATGTGGAAGGAGTATATAGAGGGTCTATACAAGGGCGATGTACTAGACGACAATATTATGGAAATTGAAGAGGATGTAGATGAAGATGAAATGGGAGATATAATACTGCGTGAAGAGTTTGACAGAGCACTGAAAGACCTGAGTCGAAACAAGGCCCCGGGAGTAGACAACATTCTATTAGAACTACTGACAGCCTTGGGAGAGCCAGCCCTGACAAAACTCTACCATCTGGTGAGCAAGATGTATGAGACAAGGGAAATACCCTCAGATTTCAAGAAGATTATAATAATTCCAATCCCAACGAAAGCTGGCGTTGACAGGTGTGAAAATTACCGAACTATTAGTTTAATAAGTCACGGCTGCAAAATACTAACGCGAATTCTTTACAGACGAATGGAAAAACTAGTACAAGCCGACCTCGCGGAAGATCAGTTTAGATTCCGTAGAAATATCGGAACACGTGAGGCAATACTGACCCTACGACTTATCTTAGAAGCTAGATTAAGGAAAGGCAAACCTACATTTCTAGCTTTTGT
This sequence comes from Schistocerca americana, assembly GCF_021461395.2. Taxonomy (NCBI): domain Eukaryota; kingdom Metazoa; phylum Arthropoda; class Insecta; order Orthoptera; family Acrididae; genus Schistocerca; species Schistocerca americana. Next base: position 684,904,420 of record NC_060122.1, read on the forward strand.
AGACTTAGAGAAAGCTTTTGACTATGTTGACTGGAATGCTCTCTTCCATATTCTGAAGGTGGCAGGGGCAAAAAACAGGAATTAAAGGCTGTCAGAGACAGTAAAGGACTTACAAGAGCAGTTGAACGGAATGGATATTGTCTTGAACGGAGGATATAAGATGAACATCAACAAAAGCAAAACGAGGATAATGGAATGTAGTCGAATTAAGTCGGGTTATGATGACGGAATTGGATTAGGAATGAGAGTAGATGAGTTTTGCAATTTATGGAACAAAATGACTGATGATGGTCAACGTAAAGATGATATACAATGTAGACTGGCAACGACAAGGAAAGCGTTTCTGAAGAAGAGAAATTTGTTAACATCGAGTATAGATTTAAGCGTCAGGAAGTCGTTTCTGAAAGTATTAGTGTGGAGTGTAGCCATGTATGGAAGTGAAACATGGAAGATAAATTGTTTGGACAAGAAGAGAATGGAAGCTTTCGAAATGTGGTGCTACAGAAGAATTCTGAAGATCAGATGGGTGGTTCACATAACTAATGAGGAGGTACTGAATAGAATTAGGGAGAAGAGAAGTTTGCAGCACAACTTGACTACAAGAAGGTATCGGTTGGTAGAACATGTTCTGAGGCATCAAGGGATCATCAATTTAGAATTGGAGGGCAGCTTGGACGGTAAAAATTGTAGAGGGAAACCAGAGATGAATATACTAAGCAGATTCAGAAGGATGTAGGTTGCAGTAGGTACTGGGAGATGAAGAAACTTGCACAGGATGGAGTAGCATGAAGAGCTGCATCAAACCAGTCTCTGGACTGAAGACCACAACAACAACTTGTCGAAAGGTTCCGCGTTAATGAGCGCACCTGTGATTAAAGGTTAAACAAATTGGGAAACTATATGACAATGATAAGGCCTACTTCAAAGCACCCAAACTCTTTAATTTCATTTGGCAACCAAGGTGCGACTGGACCCCAACCCGTCTTTTCTGACAATTGACTAAAGCCCTAGTGACAGCTGGCTGTTAATATTTTCAAAGTTAAACCGATTGTCAGATATTAAGACCGCTCTGAAGGAACATGACTTGCGAACACTTATTACAAGAGAACTCATTCGATGGAACCACAAGATCGTGCTAAAATATACCAATAAAGACCAGGTCTTTCAAACACGGAAACGAAGAGCTTGGTGCAACAGCTTATTCAGATTATAACTAATGTCTGAGAAATGCAATTACAAAGAACTGAACCGGTTAACAGCTAAATCTAACAATAAGGTCCCTCTTTTGTTTGACGTCGGCCTGTGGCTTAGTAGAATTGTTCTGGCTGTATTTACGACCAAGAGCTGATTAATTAGAACGTTAATGATCGGGTACAAACCAGAAAGGAAAGGCAGTATAATATCGTGACAAACTTTCAAACGACAACTAGTGTCATAGTACAATACTACTGCCTACATTTAAGACCAAAGAGCCGACAGAGTAAAACTCTGAGAGTCGGGTACAAACCAGAAAATAATAAGAAGGGCAGATAGATAAAGAAACAAATCACCACAAGGATTGTAGAATGTTACTCCCCTGTATCAGCAAGCGGTTCCACGGATCCACGCTGTCGATGAAAGCCAGGTAGAATACCGGTATCCTCTCTCCGTGCAGGTCCTCCTTGCGCAGTCCGTGGCTTCGGCCGCTCGGACCTCGTGACCACCTCGTGTTGCGACGCTGCCGCCAAACCCCAAACTTAGTGCCTCTCTCTCGGACCAGCGAACCCCGTATATATAGATGCAAGCAAAGACAGTCTAAGGATACAACCCACAAATACCAACTCTTCCCCATTGATATTGGCAATAGGGCCGCCTACTAACTCAATGGCGCCACGGTTCAGATATAAAATGGCTCTGAGCATATGGGACTTAACATCTATGGACATCAGTCCTCTAGAACTTAGAACTACTTAAACCTAACTAACCTAAGGACATCACACAACAACTAGCCATCACGAGGAAGAGAAAATCCCTGACCCCGCCGGGAATCGAACCCGGGAACCCGGGCGTGGGAAGCCAGAACGCTACCGCACGACCACGAGATGCGGGCTCAGATATAAATAAACAACTGTGTAAGTAATTAGTCTACAACGCACGCTAGTCTGACTATCCTCTTACAATAAAAGGCACAAATTTTTAATACGAAGTCTACTTCCGCTTCAAGAAAAATAAGGAAAGCACTTCAGAATTTAGAGTTCCCTTGTACAAAGTCGGATGAAATGACAAAGTCACATGGCAAAGAATCTACGCATGTGGTAGCTGCTCTAAGAGAAAAACAACTTTTAAATTTCAAAATATTGTACAGTATAATTTTTCAGGCTGTAAAAATGTTGTTGATACGCGCACATTGGTCTGTTTCCTTGCGAATATGTGACACTTGCGTTTTTTGGATAGCCTTAGAACGTAAGTGAGCGTAATTACCACTAAAGCGGAGTTGTTGAACACGTTTGCCTGACATTCCTTCACCAAAGAAGACGAAGAAAATATTCGAGAATTCGAGTAGGGAACAATTGCCAACGTAAATAATATAGAGGTAGATATCCTCGGTGCAGCTTAGCAGCTTAAAGCACTTAACAAAGGCATGTCTTCCGATCCAGATAGTATACCACTAATGTTCTTTTCAGAGTATGCTGACGCAATAGCCTCATTCTTGGCTATAAAATATAATAGCCCACTCGGCGAAAGATATTTACCTAAAGACGGGAAAGTTGCACAGGTCACACCAGTACTCGATAGAGACAATCTGGTGAATTACAGACCCATGTTACTTACGTCGATTTGCAGCACGAGTTTGTAACATTGTCTGTGTTCGAACATTATGAATTACGTCGAAGGTAACGGATGCAGAACATATCATTCGTTTGAAACACTGAAACACAACCAGCTCTTTATTCGCACGAAATAATGTGTGTTATTGACAGGGGATCTCAAATTTACTCCACATTTCTAGGTTTCCGGAATGCTTCTGAAACCGTTCCTCATATGAGACCAGTAATCAGATTGCGTGGAGTATCACTTCAGTTGTGCGACCGCATCCGTGATTTCCTCTCAAAAAAGCCGCAGTTGGTAGTGACCGACGGAAAATCATCGACTGAAACAGATGTGATATTCCCCAAGGAATTGTTATACGCTCTCTGATGTTCGTAATCTACACGAACGATACTGTCAAGTAATTCATTAGAAGATCGAAACTAATTGCAAAATGACATACACGATACCTGAATGGTGCAAAAATAGGTCTCTCAATATGGAAAAGTGTGACGCCATACAAACGGATTAAAAAATGATGTCTTTAAATTTCGGTTACACGATAAATCACACAAATTTAAAGTATTTCAATTTGACTAAATAATTGGATACTACAATTACGAACAACTTAAGTTTGAACGATCACTTGGATAATCTTGTGGGGATGGCAAACCGAAGACTGCGTTTCATTGCCAGATCGCTTAGGAGATGCAACAAGTCTACTAAAGAGACTACTTCTACTACGCTCTTTCATCCTCTGATAGAATATTAATGTGCTGAACGGGAGCCTTACCAGATAGGTTTGACGGATGATGATGACGATGATCTTTCGTTTGGGGGGCGCTCAACTGCATGGTCATCAGCTCCCCTACAAAGTCCCACTTTTTACATAGTCCAATTTTTACACAATCCAATCTAGCCACTGTCACGAATGATGATGATGAAATTATGAGAACAACAAAAGCACCCAGTCCCCGGACAGAGAAAATCCGCAACGTGCCGGGGAAGCGAACCCGGGATCCCGTGTGCCACAGACAGCAAAGTTGGCTACTAGACCACGAGTTGCGGACAGGTTTGACGGAGGTCATCGCAAAGGAGCAAAGAAGGGTTGTTCGTTTTTGTTGTTGCGAAATAGGGGAGAGAGAGTCACGGATAAGGGAACAGGAATGTCAGTCATTAAGACAAAGGTTTTTTTAGTTTCGGTGAGATCCTTTCACGATATTTCAGTTACCCAATTTCTCCTCTGAATGTGAAAGTATTTACTGTCGTCGACCTACATACGAAGAAATAATCATCATAATAAAATAAGAGAAAGCGGAGCTTGTATAGAAAGATTTAAGTGTTCACTTTTCCACGCGTTCTTAGACAGTGCAATGGTAGAGATGTCACCTGTAGTGCCAGGCACTTGTGAACTACAGAGTAGTCATGTAGAGGTAGATGTAGAATGAATGCGTGTGCAGAATGGTATTATGCTTGTGTTGTTTGATAATGTTGAGAGTAGGGAGAGGGTGAAATTCGGTCCCAGCACATAACCTATTCCTCTAGAAGCTGTGTATGCAAGACAAGAGGGCTACCTGAGCTTAATGTTCCCATCCGACGAACGGATCACCGCCAAGCCACCACTTCATGAGACACGGTATAGAGGTTTTAAATTTAATGTGGAACATTGGCGCAAAGACTGTTGATCAGGAACTTTACACTAACACCTTTCCTCCCCTGTCCGACCATATACTGGTAGTAAAAACTTCATCCACCACGAGGATTCGAACCGTCTTACCTCCGATTCCAGCTCCACCGCAGAGCTTTCGTGACCTCGGCCACGGAGGTGGACGTTGCTAGATGACTGTGTTTAAAGCATTCCGTTAGTATATATAACATGTCCTCGTCAACGAGGCACCATTCGCAGTTTGAAGGGAGTGTTAATCTTGAGAAATCCTTCTTGCAATTATCTGTGACCTGTTCTTAAGAGCAACTATTATCTCGTGGGCGCCAAGCTGAGAAACCAAGGCTGGCGTGTAATCTGCTGCTGAATTGTCCAATACGTTTATCCTTGATACGTCCATCTACAGTTCATTAGTACTATCGTGCTGGGCAGCAACGAAGGGTGGCTCGGGTCACCCGAGCCGTAATCCCCCGAGTTTGCACCGCCTTTCTGGAAATTGCATACAGAGTGATTGTCTGGGGAGGTTCTTCTTCTGCCTTTATCACTAGACAGAAGCATAATGCTCTTATTGATAGCGGTCTTGCGTATGCCACGACTGGTTCGTCATCAGGTAAATGGTGGTCGTCACTTCAACATTTACACAGTTATTGTGCAGTTTAGAGAGAAGATTTGCCTTTTCTTTCAGTAATTTTTTGTAGTACTGGTGGTACACACACAGCTGAATAAACTAGTGGTGGAAGAGAATGATAATGCAAAAACGGGGTTGTAGCGCAATCTAGTAAAGTTGACTAAAACCGAAAAACGTACAATAAAAAAAGAAAAAAAAAAGATTTAGCATTGCATACATTCTTCCAGGAGATACCGAGATGGACTGCGATAATCTGACCTTTGGTGTCCCATAGAATTTTCTTTTTCTTTTTTCTTTTTTCAAAAAAGCATTACGTTCACTGAAACCAAGCGAAATCCCTATCGTAATAATGTGAACAGATTTACGATTGTACAGTAGGTTTTGTGCGTCACTAAATGCGGCGACAAGCAACGAATGCGTTGACAGCCTCGCCCACAAGGTTCTATGCCCAATGCTGTCCACAAATACTTTGTATACTGCGTTTCGACTGGATGCGGTTTTGAAAGAGACGGAGCGCTGTGTTGACTCACTGTGGAGGGACAATACGGCTGTGATTTTACGAGCCTGCTGGTCCGAAGCAAAAGCCGTCCACGAATACAGATGCGATCCGAGCGATGCACAAAAGCGTTTCATTTCTGGTTACATCGGGACTGTCAGCAGTTTCAGCAGTTTAGGACATGGGGAATAAATACATCTGAACGTGAGAGCTGTAATGTTACTGTGGCTATCCTGAGAAACTTTCAGCTGTCAGGATACATGAAATAGTAGTTGTATTGATTAAAAGGACGCTAGTTCTTTAAAGAAGTATTCAACTTCTTTTAACCCCAACTTTGCAGCTACAAGAAAAATGAGTATTTTTGATGAAAAATATGCGTTTTCTCGTTGTTACGAAGACTGATTTAAAATACCATAAATCATTATTAAGCACACGTATGAAGAACTACGAAAAAAGTTTGCCAAGTTCCGTGATGTTATTAACTTAAAGTGTACATGACATTTTTTCCTATTGTTTTCCTGTCTACGTCCGTGTCTTAAAATTGGTTGACATACGTTATCTGTACCAGTCATAAATCTGTGAAAGCGTCTCATCCATCTGTTTATCTTCGACACTCTAATCTGCAAAACTACTACACGAATTTCCATGGTTTTCGCACGTAGCTTTAGCATAATTTGGGGCACAGTATTCGCACTAGTTCATCGAAATCGGATCACGAAAAATACGCTAGTCTCCAAAACTAGTAGATGCTTTTTATGGAGTTTTCACTGGTAATTTCAGCGTATGTAGAGAAACCGCATAGGCTATATTTCATCAGTATCGGATCACAAAGAAAAACTTATCCACACATAACACTTTTCCAGTTCATTCCGGGTTCAGTACAGCAACCAGTATGTATTATACGAAGAGACAAGAAGTATTGGTTGCAAAGTTAAAATGTTTTTAGTATTTCTCAGTGACACGTTCCGCCCTTAATTAGAAACTTTCGAATTGGTTGACATTTGGTAGCCATGGGTGCATGATATACCGCGCATAAAATATCCCAGAAAGTAAGTGCCCTGGCCAAAGATTTAAAAACATTGCGTAGTGTTCTTTTTACGGCATGTAGTGCAGTTTGTCTGTCGCCAAACTGTGGATTGTAGCCATCGGGTTTGCGCTGGACTGCACCACATGTCATACAGAGGCTGCGCGTCTTTTTAAAGTTTTACAAGGTGCAGTTACCTGCTTGGATAGCTTATGCGCAGCATCTCATGCACCCATTGCTATCAAATATCAGCCAATCCGAAGATGCGTAAATAAAGATGAAACCCGTCATTGGGAAATAATAAAAATATTTTGACACTGCTACCACGACTGCTTGTCTTTTCATATTCACACGCATTATTAAAATGTATGATTATATGTTCCACATCTGAACCGATTTCAACCAAACTTGGTACACATATCACTTACTGTCACAATCGCTGCGAGGGTAAGAACACCTCTATAGAAGAGTAAGGAGGCGGCAGGGGGGGGGGGGGGGGGGAGAGGAAAAGGTGAGTAGATCACGATGCTCGAATACCCAGGTTTTATTCGGAGTGTAAACCAAGATGCTTTACACATGATTTTAAACCTTTACGAAACTTTTCCTAGCTGACACTCGCAACATAATAACAAAGGGAAGAACGTTTATCGCTTACTACATTTTCACTGTTCGTTTTCCCATCAGACATGACGTTTTAATTTATTACTTCTCTACTACCTACACCACTTGCAATACTTTCTGCAGGTAGTTTTCACGTATAGCACTGAATGTACCTGCAAAATTACATCTATGTATGACACACAGTTCAGGTTGTGTGGGATTATAAACACTGAGATGCGTGAAAAAGTGCCTGCGGGCTTGCAAAATAACTACGCACCCTCCGAATCAGAGTTGCAATATTAAAAGTTTTGGCTGGTTTCATTTTCTAGGGGCTGGGATACGTAGTTGCCGCATTACAGACCAAATACTGCTGAGGCTGCAGTATACGATGAGAATACACACATGAATCGAATGGTCGAAGGTTCCTATCACTAAGCTTTGCGAATTATGAATGTAACATATAAAAATGAAAGATTTCAATTAAATAAAATATGCAGGTACTATCTCAACGATTTTAAATGATGAGTACGATAGTAGAAGTACTTTTGAGAATGTGGTATATTTCTGCAAAACACTTATAGGTAGCGATGGTCCATCAATTAAATAAAACATAATTTAAATAACAGGGAAGCAATAGATTCCTACTTCACGTAATTAGTTATGAACAACAACATAGCTCGCGAGATATTCACTTCCAAACGCGTACTACATCTTCCCTGTAGAATCCACGGTTCAAAAGTCGGCACTATGATGTATTTCTACCTCTCGCGACCACCCGCAAACCGCTCCACTCTCCCAAAGTCTCTCCGCCGACTCTACGTCCGTCGCCCCGTACCGTCCAGCACTCCCCGTGTCCAGTGCCTTACTCCCCAGAACTGCCCAAACTGCCCCATGTCCTCTCCAGAAACGAAGCTCCTACCCAACATACATAAGTCTCTCTTAGTATCGTAGAGCGGTCCCTCCATGTCTCAAAGCCAACGGACACTCACAAACATATTGAAACGCACACCAAATACTGGATTTACATTTAAATAACTTGAAATTGTATAAATATTCCTATGGCTGGACCATAAACACGTTCTAACACACGTTATTAAATACATAAACAATTCAATAAACGTGTATCAAAAGAAAAGAAGCAAAAGGTAGACCAGAAGCCTAATGTCTCTGTGCTTTGTAACACACAGTAAACAATTAACCAATTTCTTCAAGAATAGTATACATCGGATATAAACAAAGAGATAGATGAATAAATATATTTGTAAGCGTGCTGCTACCGTTTCTTCGTGTAACTGTTGGGTACTTATGGCCTGACGCGATCGATAGTAATCGGCCACTTTGACCTCCAATAACTCGATGTACTATTTAAGTTACATACCTGCAATTCATACCAATTTAGGTTTACACTAATAGCTTTCTAAAGACACGGCGATCGACAAAATCGGATGAAGATTTTATATTTTCTAAATTAATTGCCAGGTGTTACTTGTACAATTTGTCCTTAGATACTAAACTTTAAACTAATAAATATATTGAAAATCTGATTGCACCATCAGAATCGTCGTGCAAGTAATAGTATCGTGATTCATCTGGCTGCTATTAATTTCTATACGAACTGTGAAATGTCTGCCATTAAGGCTTCAAAAAGTCCGCCGTCTTTGGCACTCCCGGCGTGTCTCCTTCATCGAGACAAAGCACCGTCACAGTGGAATTCCCAGCCATGAGGGCCGATGGACCACTTGTTCCGGCCGTTGTGAGGCACTAAGCGCTTGCCAACGAGCCGCGCCTTACCAAACGGCCCGAGCGGTGGCCGCCAACTCAGAATATTTTCTGAGTGCGACGACTCGCCCGTTATCTCACATGCCGTATCATGGATGACGTTTGATCGTACTTTTCCCAACCCGCTGAACCGATGCCAATGAAATTTGATAAGAAGGTAACTTGAACTCTGAGGAGGAATATCAGCTACTTTCGAAATAGTTTAGTATAGGATACTTAGTGACTTGAATATCATTACGTGAATTACGGCCGGCCGGAGTGGCCGAGCGGCTCTAGGCGCGACAGTCTGAAACCTCGCGACCGCTACGGTCGCAGGTTCGAATCCTGCCTCGGGCATGGATGTGTGTGATGTCCTTAGGTTAGTTAGGTTTAAGTAGTTCTAAGTTCTAGGGGACTGATGACTTCAGCAGTTAAGTCCCATAGTGCTCAGAGCCATTTGAACATTTGAATTACGGAAAAATCTACATCTACATCTACATCCATACTCCGCAAGCCACCTGACGGTGTGTGGCGGATATTTACTCTCCAGAAAAGATATTTACTCCTTGACGTTTGAACTTCATCATATTTGTAAAAATACTTTTAGTGGTTGGTATTTACTACATGACACGATTAAAGTAAGGAATATAATGCTTACACAATCTCAAATTTGTTTATTCCATACTTCCACATTCTTTGTTTTATAATATACACGTTGTATGAACTATAGGTACTATATGCACTATCCAGCATTTGAAAACGAGAGAAGTCAGCGACTTTCAGCAAACAATACACGTAATTACAAAACTGTACGAAACTTTTTCTGGCTAAAATGCAACAAAATGATGAAAGGAAGAAAGTTCATCGCTTACTACACTTTCGCTCTTCATCCAGTAAAACTGACGCATCAAGCAAGACTACTTCATGACGTTTATATCCATTGCTTGTTTGCTACTGACTTCCCATTTAGCAGAAAATATGCACAAATGTAGCCGAATGTGCCTACAAAATTATGTCAGTAGTTCAGGGGACATGGAGGAAGGAGGAGATGGACAGAGAGAGAGAGAGAGAGAGAGAGAGCGAACAGGAGATGGACAGAGAAAGGGATGAGGACGAGATGGACAGAGAGATGGGGGAAAAGAGTTGGACAGAGAGGGAGGCAGAGATCGACAGGGAGAGAGGGGGGGGGGGGGGGGGGGAAGGATGAGCTGCACCAATAGAACTGATATGAATACATACCAGGGCAACGCCGGGTATGCAGCTAGTAATAAATATACCAGGAAAAAAATTAGTCATTCTCGGAAGACAAGACTTATACCGCCTCTCGCTTTGGTAAGGGGCTCATTTCGGTCATACTGGGCGCTAATGACCGTTGAAGCTGTGCGCCATAAAACCACAAAAAAAAAAAATTCGGTCATGGAAACAATCAAGAAGTTTGCTTCAGGTGTGCAGCATCCAGCTCCAGACGCTCATTGAGGATTATATCCGGTTACTTAGCGGACTACTCTCGATGCAATACACTGCCCCAGCATTCGTCATAATCAATACGTATGCGTTCAGTCTTGTTAACATACAGTAGCTGTCATCCTCTCGAAAGTCGTATATTCTTCATTATACTCATAATGAGGATGCCGCAGAAGAGACAATACTTTGCCGCCAGGAATCATGAAATAAACATTCACGGTTAACTGAATGTTTGGGGCAATATCATGGTTCGAGAAACAACCTAAAAACATTACAGCACGAACTCCAACCGGAACTGCACCCTCATTGCGGGTTAAAGGCATCCTTCGTGTGTACTCTGCGGTCTGCATTATCTGAAACGAGCAGAAATCACGATTCATAGGATCACGCTACACACTTCCAGCTACTTACTACAAACTTTCTTTTTGGTCGGTTGGAAACGTGCATCCTTACGTGTCGCCGTGAGAATTGGCTGTGTCGTAACTTGACAGCTTCTTTTTCCCATTCTGTCACATCATAATCTTACTGCGCTGATTCCATACAACCGACAGCTACATGCACACACCACTTCACAGCCATGACTTGTCACGTGACCCTCTGGCACCAACTGCACTTCACCTGGTGACCCTCTGGCACCAACTGCACTTCACCTGCAGCGCTCCAAAGCGACCAGTGTATTCTTATAAGAGAGAGGGGGCAGAACTGCGGGAGGGGGGGAGGGAGTGGGGGCGCTCGCGGTGACTATTATTTTTTGCTTAGAGTGCCAGTAAATGATATACTGAAAACAGAAATAAAGGAAGAACGGTATCAAAAATATTTGTACTAGTCGTTACACAACCACCTCACTATTTGTAATCTGTCACGCTTCGTTAGCCGTTGGATATAGCGCTGTGAATCAGTATCGTTGGTCATAAGGTGACAGACAATTTCTCACTGCTCACCAGAGTAAATTCCCACACGATATTTATTTTCTTAAAGACATCATTACTGCGCTCAGCTGTTAAAATTATTCACTTGTAATGATTGCGATTGAAATTTCCGCCTTTGGTCGTTTTCAATTGAAATATTGGTAAGGCAGAAAATTCCCATCATGGACATCGATAAGCAATTTTAAATATCGGAGAAAACGCTTACATATTTCAATCAATTTATTTATTTTTCACAAAAAATCACGGACCATTGAGTTCCTTCTTTTTCATCACTCACCATGTTACAGATGTAGATCGCTATTGAAACTACACTGCTAAGCTCTTGCATTGTCTGAGGATCGTAATACAGTTAGTTTGGTCACATTAACACCATTCTGACAAATTGTGGAATGACCGCGGGAAATGCTATATTGTATTCAGCGTCCTATGGCGTTGGTTCATGACAGCATAAAAGACACAGAATACGAAGGTGCGCTGAAAAGTTGTGCCTCAGGACCTGTTATGTTAAGACTCTTAAAGAATTTTCAATAAAACAAACGTTATTTTCTGCATCTTTATTCGTCTTGTCTATATTTTTATTTCTTAACATAGTCACCCTGGCTACGAACACATTTCTCTCAATGAGAGATCAGTTTGTTGACATCGTCACTGTAGAATGTTTTACTGTGTTGATGGAGCCACAATCGATTTCCGATTGCACCGCTTCATCACTATCAAAGTGAAAGCATCGACAGTGTTCCTCAAGTTCTGGAAACAGATGAATAGATAAATATCTGATCGGGCCAAGTTGGGACTGTATGAAGGATGAGTAACAGTGAACCAAAGCCGTCGTAGTGTTGCAGGTGTCGAAGAGCTCGTGTGTGGTCTGGAATTGTCATGGCGATGGAGAGGGTGCTCCATGTATGGACGAATTCTTCGAATTCGGTACTCGATTACATTACGCTGTTTCTCACGCACTGGCATAGTTACGTTACACACCATCATAATGTACGCTACAACTCAGAGCCACCTAGCGGGCCGGCCGGTGTGGCCGTGCGGTTCTAGGCGCTACAGTCTGGAACCGAGCGACCGTAACGGTCGCAGGTTCGAATCCTGTCTCGGACATGGATGTGTGTGATGTCCTTAGGTTATTTTGGTTTAATTAGTTCTAAGTTCTAGGCGACTGATGACCTCAGAAGTTAAGTCGCATAGTGCTCAGAGCCATTTGCACCATTTGAACCACCTAGCGGCAGAGGGCTGCAAATATGTAGAAATCTGATCATGTTTGTTTCATTTTAACATCCTTAACAGTTATCGAATTAAAAATTCGAGGGCAATTCTTTTCAACATGGTCTCGTATGTTTGAGATCTCTGGAGGACAGGGTAGTGTAATATTCCCAGAATTAAATTAAACCTGACGTGTACCTCACTGACGCTTATTAATGAAAGTACTATAATATTGTGTATCAAACGAAATTTATGATGACCGGAGGATTTATTGGCAAAGAGGATGAAACACGTTGTCTTCAGTGGCGGGTCGTCGACGCAGGTAGCAGTAGCTTTAGGCATGCCCCAGGGAGATACAAGGAACTCGTTCCCCTCATGTTGCAAATTAATGACTTGAGAGGTAAGAGTAATAAAATTCTCAGACTTTTTACAGAGGATGCAGCTATCTAAAATGACGTACAACCTGAGAAAAGGTTACATCCAGACAGATGTTAAGATTCCAAATTGGTGAAATTATTGGCAATGTTTTTTAAATATTCAAATTGCATAATTGTAATACGCTGTGACCACATTGCCAATGAGTCATAATTGGGATCAGTCCACTCCGTAGTCCGCAGCTCGTTGTCGTGCGGTAGCGTTCTCGCTTCCCACGCCCGGTTTCCCGGGTTCGATTCCCGGCGGGGTCAGGGATTTTCTCTGCCTCGTGATGACTGGGTGTTGTGTGATGCCCTTAGGTTCATTAGGTTTAAGTAGTTCTAAGTTCTAGGGGACTGATGACCATAGATGTTAAGTCCCATGGTGCTCAGAGCCATTTGATTTAGTCCACTCCATAAATAACTTGGTTGAACAGCTTTTGGGGATATAAAATTGAATTATCACATAGGTTGAATCGTCGGTAGGACAGGTGGCAATACTGAAAAGACGCCAAGATAAATGGGATATTGGCAGAAGAAACAGTGACGAATTCGCTTAACTGAAGGAAGAGCGTCACGGAAATGAAAACCTTGTGCCGGCAGATGCCAACTATCTGGCGACAGAGTACTTATGAAATTTCACTAAGCAGTGTTAAGCGAAGAGACTAGGAATATACTATAGCACACCATACAGACTGTAATGAGTGTAAGTTCAGATATTTTATATGTGGTACTTTGATCTGTGCACACATCACTGTGTTGCTTCTTTTTCCTCTGCGTCGACCATTCTTCCCACAAAGACATCACAAACGTTATGATCTGATGTTTCCTGGCCCCATGCACCACTAAGTGGACTACACCTGTCAGTGTACGCTAATCGTTTTTTCGTTAAAATGGTTCAAATGGCTCCAAGCACAATGGGGCTTCACATCAGAGTCATCAGTCCCCTAGAACGTAGCGCTACTCGAACCTAGCTAAGCTAAGGACATCACACACATCCACGTCCGAGGCACGATTCGAACCTGCGATCGTAGCAGCAGTGCGGTTCCGGACTGAAGCGCCTAGAACCGCTTGGCCACAGCGGCCGGCTACCGTTTTTCGTCCACGTGTCCACGCTTCAGCGTCTGATTTGCTGCCAAGTGAAAAATAAGCATTAATGGTTTTCAGTCGCCATTTACAGTTTGAGGTTCCAACCAACCTAAAACCATACGACTTGTAATAGCTTAACATATATTGGCGATTTAATCACTTGTACATTGTTACGCCGCCGGCCGGATTGGCCGAGATGTTCTAGGCGCTTCAGTCTGGAACCGCGCGACCGCTACGGTCGCAGGTTCGAATCCTACCTCGGCCATGGATGTGTGTGATGTCCTTAGGTTAGTTAGGTTTAAGTAGTTCTAAGTTCTAGGGGACTTATGACCTCAGCAGTTGAGTCCCATAGTGCTCAGAGCCATTTGAGCCATTGTTACGCTTAAGGCTATTAGGAGACATCAATGGCACTCCAAGACAGGAAATCACAGACACAATGCAGAAAGCAGTCAAAAGTGGTTGCGTTTACGTTAGCGGAGCTAAATATTAACATTAGAGCCCTGCAAATTGCAGACGCTATGGGCATCTGTCCCAGAGCAAAAGTTTCACTTCAAACATAAATAACAGCTCCATCCACCACCTAGACGGCATTTTAAGGCGTCAAAATAGACGTCCATTGAAAGGCACGTCGAAGCAGACGCAGCAAGCTTGATGCTAGCCCATGAGAACTGCAGCGTGTGAGATAAAGGGCGAGTTGTGGAGGCCTGAAAATACTCTAAGTTCAGAGTTAGCGGCCACCTCTAGGGGCGTTCGGCTAGCGGGGGCTCGGCAGGTCAGCCGTATAATGCCGGACATCGGCCGTTGCAAAACGGGTAGCCCCCGCAGGTGGTCCATCGGCCGCGTGGCAGGGAATTCCGCATTCGATAGAAATTAATAGTAGCCAGATGACTCATGATACCTCAAAAAGAAACATGTACATTACCATTATTTGCACGACCATTCTGATGGTGTAATCAGATTGTCAATATATTTATTAGTTTAAAGTTCAGTATCTGACGGTAAATTATAGAAGTAACACCCAGCAACGAATTTGTAATATTTAAACGCTTGATCCGATTTTGTCGATCGCCCTGTCTTTAGAAAGCTATTAGCGTAAACTTAAATTGGTATGAATTACAGGCATGTACCTTAAACAGTACATGAGTTATTGGAGGTCAAAGTGGCCGATTACTATCGATCGCGTCAGGCTGTAAGTACACCACAGTTACACGAAAAAACGGTAGCAGCATTCTTATGAATATACTGCTGATTCATCCATGGCTTTGTTAATATCTGATATATGCTATTCATGAAGAAACTGGTCAGTTATTTACTGTTTACCATTGACACCAATTAGTGTTTTTCAGAAATATACCGCATTCTCAAAAGTACTTCTACTATCGTACTCATCATTTAAAAGTCGTTAAGATAGTACCTGCAGATTTTATTTAATTGCAAACTTTCATTTATAAATTTCTATATCAATTCGCAATTGCCGAGTGATAAGAACCTTCGACCGTTCGGTTCATGTGTGTATTCTTATCGTATACTGCAGACTCAGCAGTATTTGGCTTGTAATGCGGCAACTACGTATCGCAGCCCCTAGACAACGAAAACACCCAAAACTTTTAGTATTGCAACGTTGACTCGGAGGGTGCGTAGCTGATTTGAAAGCCCGCAAACGTCAATGGGTTTACACAAGATGGAGTGCTGCTACAGGGTCCCCTCGTTCAAAAAACGTCGGAGAGGGGGGCCAAGTGACGTAAAACACTGTTGTTGCTGGCCGTAGTAGAAGTATCAGTGACGTTTAACTTTCAGTTGAACGCTGTTGATACCAAACTTGGAGTTTACAATGTAAAATCCAGATGCATCCCTACCCAGCAAGTAGGAATAGGGAAGGAATCCAAATGTGGCTGGCCAGAGGTACCGTGGAGGTGCAGAGCGACTCGGCACATTGGCCAAAACTTGTAAACAGCCGATGGATTACACGTATACTACTGGAAGGGAGAAATAGTGCGCCACCACGATTCTTTAAAAAAAAAAAAAAAAAAAAAAACATGTTTTTGCATTCAGAGGGAGTTCTCAGTCAGATCGCAGGGGCGCCGACTCCGTGTCACTCGTGGCAAGCCTCTGTTAGCTCCGACACCTGTTTCTCTCACTTGGAGTGCTACTATCAAGTTTATACATAATGTGCTCCTAGTGTTCGTTGCTTTTACTAGCACCCAACCTCGTGGCTTCAGACACTGCCTCCTTTGATTTCACTAATATTTAGAATCAGCCTTCAGGATAGTAGTTAGTCTGATCGCAAATAAATAGCGTTTATCAGACTCCTCAATTCCACGAATCTCCTTCTGTAAGCATCCTGCCGAGTCCCAGAATCCACGCCTCTCGTAGATGCCCCGTAACAGTGTTTCACGCTGATCCAAGTCATCGACATGCCTTTAGTGCGAGTCTCTCTTTCTGCACTTGCTCCTTCCCGTTCGGAAATAGCAGACTGACATCTAACCCCCCTGTCTGCCCTCGATCCTGTGTCAGGACACAACAAGCTGTAATTATTAGTCTGAAAGATGACGTAAATATGGGTGTAATGCAATTCCGTGCGCCGTCCTAAGTCACCGACAGAAATGTCTGCTCTTATGCAAATTACACCCCGTGTAATGAACCTGTAAGACGGTGGCGGAAGATTTGAGTGAGACATTTAAGCAAACATTCTTGGAGTAGTACATTGTTGTTTGTTGTTGTTGTGGTCTTCAGTCCTGAGACTGGTTTGAAGCAGCTCTCCATGCTACTTTGTCCTGTGCAAGCTGCTTCATTCGCAGTACGTGCTCCAGCCTACATCCTTCTGAATCTGCTTAGTGTATTCATCTCTTGGTCTCTCTCTACGATTTTTACCCTGCACGCTGCCCTAAAATACTAAATTGGTGATCCCTTGATGCCTCAGAACATGTCCTACCAACCGATCCCTTCTCCTAGCCAAGTTGTGCCACAAACTCCTCCCCAACTCCATTCAAAACCTCCTCATTAGTTACGTGATCTACTCATCTAATCTTCAGCATTCTTCTGTAGCAGCACATTTCGAAAGCTTCTGTCCTCTTCTTGTCCAAACTATTTATCGTCCATGTTTCACTTCCATACATGGCTACACTCCATATAAATACCTGCCGAAACGACTTCCTGACACTTAAATCCATACCCGATGTTAACAAATTTCTCTTTTTCAGAAACGCTTTCCATGCCATTGCCTGTCTACATTTTATATCCCATCTACTTCGACCATCATCAGTTATTTTGCTCCCCAAATAGCAAAACTCCTTTACTACTTTAAGTGTTTCATTTCCTAATCTAATTCCCTCAGCATCACCCGAGTTAACTCTACTACATTCCATTATCCTCGTTTTGCTTTTTTTGGTGTTCATCTTATATCTTCCTTTCAAGTCACTGTCCATTCCGTTCAGCTGCTCTTCCAGGTCCTTTGCTGTTTCTGACAGAATTACAATGTCATCGGCGAACCTCAAAGTTTTTATTTCTTCTCCAGGGATTTTAGCACATATGCAAGTGGATCGATGGATCGGGTAGAAACTGTAATTCATTTTGCAAAGGTAGGTATCCTACGTCAAGCATTTCTCACCGATTACGGATGCCGATGTAGATTACATAAAATAAAGGATCATACGTGGTAAACAAAACAGAATTTCGTTAAATAATTCTCTTTCCTTAACTGTTACTTTTCAAATCACCCTGTACGGGAATAAACTAGTTAAAGAAATAAATAAGGCCTTTTATCAGTATCCTTTATTGATGATGTCTCGAGGGTTGTTTAAGACTGCTCTCCCTCCGAAGTTTACGCTGGCTGATTGCAACGAGCACGACGACCAAAGTTAGATTACCCGCTGTGCCATGCGTGGCCTGCGGGACTTTCGGGCAGAGGCGTCGCTGAATAAATGAAAGGGAGAAAAAGCGGAGCCAACCGCTCTAAATCTGGCTTTCTTCCCACGAATGGAATGGAGCGCACTTCTTCTATCAGGAAGACATCTGCCCTCAAACGTTCAATGGTTATGGTCGTAATTCCGCCTCTCCTCCTTTCGATTATGAATCCAATCCCCGCGACCGGCGGGCCAGAGCGCGGAAGGAGCGGGGTTGGGGGTAAGGAATGTCTGGAGCCAATGCGCATGCGCCGACGACGCTACGTCTGGCCGCCGCTGGGTCGCCGCTTGTGGAATTTCAAATCAGCTCCCAGGTCGCCGAAAACGCTGTTTCATGTAGCTCCCAGTCTACGCTAGTTCTGTACTACAAATTAGTCCATCATTCCCTCGTTTAATACAACGAAATTGTGTTCAGTCCGGAACCGCGCGACTGCTACGGTCGCAGCTTCGAATCCTGTCTCGGGCATGGATGTGTGTGATGTCCTTAGGTTAGTTAGGTTTAAGTAGTTCTAAGTTCTAGGGGACTGATGACCTCAGATGTTAAGTCCCATAGTGCTCAGAACCACTTTTGAACCATAGGTAAAACGAGTGTTTTGTAAGCCACCTCCTTTGTTGATGGACTACATTTTCTAAGGACTCTTCCAATGAACTCAACCTGGCACCCGCCTTACCAACAATCATTTTTATATGATCTTTCCACTTCAACTCGTTCCGCACGCATACTCCCAGATATTTTACAGAAGTAACTGCTACCAGTGTTTGTTCCGCTATCATATAATAATACAATACAGGATCCTTATTTCTATGTATTCACAATACATTACATTTGTCTATGTTAGGGGTCAGTTGCCACTCCCTGCACCAACTTACTATCCGCTGCAAATCTTCCTGCATTTCGCTGTAATTTTCTAATGCTGCAACTTCTTTGTATACTACAGCATCATCCGCGAAAAGGCGCATGGAACTTCCGACACTATCTTCTAGGTTATTTGTATATACTGTGAAAAGCAATGGTCCCATAACACTCCCCTGCTACACGCCAGAGGTTACTTTAACGTCTGTAGACGTCTCTCCATTGATAACAACATGCTGTGTTCTGTTTGCTAAAAACTCTTCAATCCAGCCACACTGCTGGTCTGATATTCCGTAACCCCTAGCTTTGTTTATCAGGCGACAGTGCGGAACCGCATCGAACGCCCTCCGGAAGTCAAGGAAAATGGCGTCTACCTGGGAGCCTCTATCTAATATTTTCTGGGTCTCATGAACAAATAAAGCGAGTTGGGTCTCACACGATCGCTGCTTCCGGAATCCATGTTCATTCCTACAGAGTAGATACTGGGTTTCCAGAAATGACATGATACGGGAGCAAAAAACATGTTCTAAAATTCTACAACAGATCGATGTCAGAGATATAGGCCAATAGTTTTGCGCATCTGCTCGACGACCCTTCTCGAAAACTGGACCTTACTTTGCTCTTTTCCAATCATTTGGAAGCTTCCGTTCCTCTAGAGATTTGCAGTACATGGCTGTTAAAAGGGGGGCAAGTTCTTTCGCGTACTCTGTGTAGAATCGAATTGGTATCCCGTCAGGCCCAGTGGACTTTCCTCTGTTGAGTCATTTCAGTTGCTTTCAGAGAATAGACATCTTGAGCAGAACCAAAGAGAAGCGTGACGGGATAGTTACTCTAAGTTGCTTACACAGTGTTGAATTAGGGTAACAGATACGAAAGCTCGGCTATTTGTCGTTAATATCACTTACACGACACACATTGGTATGCAGTGATACAAGACCTCTGTGACTGCGTATATTATATTCCGACAGTTCTGGAAGGTCAGCGCCCGCATCTCGTGGTCGTGCGGTAGCGTTCTCGCTTCCCACGCCCGGGTTCCCGGGTTCGATTCCCGGCGGGGTCAGGGATTTTCTCTGCCTCGTGATGGCTGGGTGTTGTGTGATGCTCTTAGGTTAGTTAGGTTTAAGTAGTTCTAAGTTCTAGGGGACTGATGACCATGGGTCTTAAGTCCCATAGTGCTCTGAGCCATGTGAACCTGGAAGGTCATCAACGTTTTATTTTCATTTAAACTCGGAGCAAAAACTATCATAATATTCCAGACATCCCCCCTAACCCATCCGTTTTATATTTCACAGCTGTTGTCCATCGAAATTTTAACGAAGGCTATCGAAATCTGTTTAATTTGGCGGTCATATACAGACAAATGCAGAAACGTAAAATGTTGAGAGCTTGTGCCCTCGATGCCTCTCACATTTCTTGTTCCACCTTAAATATAATCTTCAGTCGTTTAAATCAAATTATCAACTGCACCCTACATTCTATAATTCAGTACGACTAAGTACTCAAATGAAGGAATAAATAGTTCATGTCCGCAAACACATGACATTAAGTTTTAAACGAATGTATGGAATGTTCTTTATCATACAGAAGCTGTTGTTAAACTCAGTTATTTGTTTCACGCTTAATCACAGCTTCTTTCTTTCATAATATGTTGATCATCCTCTACATTATTTTTGCTTTACGTTCCACTAATCGAACTCCGACTGACTCAAAGATGAAAAGTCACAGCGCGGAAACTACAATCCCCAAAAAATGTCCTCCTGGATACCAAAGAACTTCTATATGCTTACGCATTGCTATTAACCTTTTTTGACATTATTGTGGACTTCCAGTACTTTAACCACTTATTAAAGCGTAACGCTGTTCCTGAATGATTCAGGTGATGTTTTGAGATTATTTGTTTCAATGGCAGACATTCACTTAGGCGCTAGCCCTTAAAATTGCAGAAATGAGAACGTGGTTAGTATTGCAAGCGGTAATGCTGTCTGAGGCTTTCATTGCTGTAAAAAGCTCGTAAACGAGCCAAGTCTCTTCCTTCCGGCGAGTAGAGACTTTTACATTCGCCGGAGAACGTAATATTCAAATTCTTTTCCAGAATCACTTTGAGCATATACGTTGTTTCTGTATCACGAATGTTCCATTAAAGTCTCCTTACTATTTGTTTATCGTAAAAGTTAAATTATTACGAAAAGTTTAGTTCATAATTTTTCCGAGATTTTCCAACGTCACTACCTTCTCAGATGTACGGTACTGTGCTGTAGTACGGCAATATACTATCACTTCTTCCATAATAATGTGGCTAAGTTTATTATAAAAATTCACGGTTCTCGCGTGCTGTAGGCACCGACATATGGTATATATGCAGAAGGTTAATATTTGCCGATAGAAATAACGTGCCGAAAGAGGCAGTACCAGACTATTAACCTTCACACCTCCATTAAGGAAGAGTAATCTCGGCGTTGAATTGCTGCGCGTCTTGATACTGGCAATGCTCATTATTTACCCAACGGAATGACGGAATGACGGTACGGTTCAGCACGGGTTGTAGTTTTTTTTAAATAGTAAGGACATAAGGAAAAGATAGGAACTTTATTAATTTCTATAATAGTGAGTCAGATCACCTACAATATGAACATTGTTACAACTGCCTGCGCCTTTAGCCAAAACACATACAGACTCATATTCACCAACTTTTCGATGACTGTTGGTCCTCAAGATTTAGAGACATTGTAGAGATAAAATAGGAAGCTCCAATATCTCTATTATACCGGATGATCAAAAGTCAGTATAAATTTGAAAAGTTAATAAACCTCGGAATAATGTAGATAGAGAGGTAAAAATTGACACACTTGCTTGGAATGACATGGGGTTTTATTAGAACCAAAAAAAAAAAACCATATTGCTAGACGCGTGAAAGATCTCTTGCGCTCGTAGTATGGTGATGACCGTGTGCTCAGCCGCCACTTTCGTCATGCTTGGTCTCCCAGGTCCTCAGACCTCAGTCCGTGCGATTTCGGGTTATCTGAAGTCGCAAGTGTATCGTGATCGACTGACATCTCTAGGGATGTTGAAAGACAACATCTGACGCCAATGCCTCACCATAACTCCGGCCATGTTTCACAGTGGTGTTCACAACATTATTCCTCAACTACAGCTATTGTTGAGGAATGATGGTGGATATATTGAGCATTTCCTGTAAAGAACATCATCTTTGCTTTGTCCCACTTTGTAATGCTAATTATTGCTATTCTGATCAGATGAAGCGCCATCTGTCGGACATTTTTTGAACGTTTGTATTTTTTGATTCTAATAAAACCCAATGTTATTCCAAACATGTGTGTCAATTAGTACCTTTCTATCTACATTACTCCGTGATTTATTCAGTTTTCAAATTTATACTGACTTTTTGATCACCCGCTACACTTCAGCAATGTGATATATACGATAGTCAATAATGCCTCTGTCATTAAAAGACTCAAGTCTTGGAACTTTGCGGATTTTATCTCCTGGGTACCATACAATTGCTGCGGTCACCCATCCATTCCCAGCTCTATTTATTTTGTAGAGTGAAATGAAAAACTCCTCCACAAAAAACAGAAGGGCCGTGCAAAAACACCTCCCCATTAACACTATTAACAATAAAGTCAATGTTGTCTACAGCTTTATAAACTGTGTGGCGTGTACGCCTCCTCCCCATATAGTAGTTCGGCATCTCTGTGCAGCAGCACGGAGCCGCCAAGCGGTTCTAGGCGCTACAGTCTGGAGCCGCGAGACCGCTACGGTCGCAGGTTCTAATCCTGCCTCGGGCATGGATGTGTGTGATGTCCTTAGGTTAGTTGGGTTTAAGTAGTTCTAAGTTCTAGGGGACTGATGACCTCAGATGTTAAGTCCAATAGTGCTCAGAGTCATTTGAACCATTTTGTACCGTAGTGCAGATGTCAAGGAGCTGTTACCCTGTAAGATGACAGATTCGCTACCTTACATCGGCATGATGAAGAAGGTTTCTTGATTCATCAGACCATACAACGCTCTGCCACTGCGCCTACATCCTATGGCGATAGTCAGGTACTCATTTCTGTTGTAGTTGCTGATGTCCTCAACATTGGCACAAGCACTGGATCTTCGGCTGCGGAGTGTTCGATGCAAAGTCTAATGTTAATTCCGCCATAGTTCATCGCCTGCCCTGTTTTGCCAGTCTGCCCACTCTACGAAGTCCTACATCTGTAATGAGGGGTGGCCGCCTTACACCGTGACGTCTGGGGGTGGTTTCACCTAGGCTTCGCAACACTCACCACAGCCCTGCTCGAACACCGGACAAGTCGCACAGTTTCGAAATGTTCGTGCCGATCCTCCGGGTCACCAGAATCTGCCCTCTATCAATTCAGATCGCGGGCTTTCCCCATTCTGCGAGGGTAATCCCAAAAGTAAGGTCTCCTATTTTTTTTATAAGTACATAGATCTGTTTATTTCTACAAAGGCTTACGTCAGTTTACAGCTTGAACATTTAGCTATTTTTCAACATAATCACCATCTCTGTCGATGCAGTTTTGCAGCGGCTGTGGCAATTTTTTTATGCCCATGTCATACCAGCTCACCGCCATGCTGTTCAGAAAGTTGTGAACCTCTTCTTTCACCTCGTCGTCGGAGCTGAATCGCTTTACTGCCAAATTGTTTTTTAACCTCGGGAACAGGTTATAGTCACTGGGCGCCAAGTCAGGACTATAGGGTGGGTGGGTGATTATGTTCCACTGAAACTGTTGCAGGAAAGCAACGGTTTGCCGAGCGATGTGTGGGCGAGCGTTTTCATGGAGAATGTGTACGCCCTTGGTCAGCATTTCTCGTCTCCGGTTCTGGATTGCCCGTAGAGTTTTTTCAGCGTCTCGCAGTACTTGTCAGCGTTAATTGTGGTCCCAATGGGAATAAAGTGGCTTTGCTTAACCTTCAACACCGTCTCATCAGAAATTGACGGTCTCCCGCTCCTTTGTTCGTCGTGAATTTCGGTCCGACCAGCTGCAAACTCTCTACACCACTTACGAACATTTTTGACATCCATGAACGAGTCACCACACACTTCTGTCAATTGGCGATGGATTTCAATCGGCGCAATGCCCTTTGCGTTCAAAAACCGAATAACTGCGCGCAATTCGTACTTGGCGGTAACATCCAACAACGGCAGCTGCATTCTCAACGGCTGCCAAGCCAAGACAGCGCCTCAGCGTGGCGTGCCCATGTTTACACACAGCGCGTGAAGCACTCTTCATAACAGTGTGACCAGCTGCCACACAAACAGGGTTCTGTACTTCTAAAAAGTATGAGACCTTACTTTTGCCGGCCGGAGTGGCCGAGCTGTTCTAGGCGCTACTGTCTGGAGCCACGCGACCGTTATGGTCGCAGGTTCGAATCCTGCCTCGGGCATGCATGTGCGTGATGTCCTTAGGTTGAAGTAATTCTAAGTCTAGGGGACTGATGACCTCAGATGTTAAGTCCCATAATGCTCAGAGCCATTTGAGCCTCGTCACTTCTTTACTTCCGCTAGTACCTCGTCTCCTACCATCCAATCTCCACAGACGCCCTCCTGCAGAACTTGCAGTCCTAGCACTCCTCAGAGAAAGGATATTGCGGAGACATTGCTTAGCCACAGCCTGCGGGGATGTTCCCAGATTGAAATTTCCACTCTGCCGTGGGAAATGCGCTGATATGAAACTCCTTGACAGCTTGCGTAGATCAATAGGTAGAGAATTCGCCCGCGAAAAGCAAAGGTCCAGACTTCGAGTCTCGGTCCGGTACACAGTTTTAATCGACCAGGAAATTTCCAAAATCTATTTTCATGTAGGATTAAAAATGATAATGTGTTCATTAATGTTAGCATATGTCCTGCAAACTGTCTCGTTCCACATTATCTCAATAGAAGAATGTTCAAATGAGCGATGTAACATATTGCTAACTACTCAGCTAAATAACTTTCCCCAAGGCACATTTCAGAACATTTGCAGCAGAATGTATTCATACCTATAAGGATCAGTAAGTTGATAGGACAAAATGGTTCAAATGGCTCTAAGCACTATGGAACTTAACATCTGAGGTCATCAGTCCCATAGACTTAGAACTACTTAAACCTAACTAACCTAAGGACATCACACACATCCATGCCCGGGGCAGGTTTCGAACTTGCGACCGTAGCAGCAGCGCGGTTCCGGACTGAAGCGCCTAGAACCGCTCGTTCACAACGGCCGGCAGTTGATAGGACACATCCTGAGGCATCAAGGAATGGATAATAGGGCAATGGAGGAAAATACGGAGAGGGGGAGTGAAAATCGTAGGTGGGGGTCAAGTCTTGATTGCACTAATCAAAATAGCCTGACGAAGAGTTGCACCAAATCAGTCATAGGAAGCAAAACCAGCACCATCTGTACAATCTGGGCTATAAATGTTTGATGCAATGTCTTCGACAGAGACGATCCGAAGGCAGGTTAATAAATAAAGATTATGTCAGTCGAATAACCATGTAAATTCTTAAATGGCTAAACCAATTTTGCCTGACTAGTTTGTATCAACGAACTCCTCCGTAGCTGAGTGCTTAGCATAAATGGCGGCCATATGGGGCACGTGGTTTCGATTCCCGCACTGCCAGGGGTTTTTCATTGGTGGGAGGTGCATTCAGCCTCATAATGCCAACTGAGGAGCTACATGAATGAGGAGTAGCTACTCCGAGAAGTGCTAAATCGTCAAACGACCGGTAGGCCGGTGTGCTTATCACGTGCCCCTCCGTTCTGCAGCCACGTGGCGCCACAAGCAATAGAATGACACGGCGGCCTGTAGACATTCCTTGGGCTTTCAGGAACAGGTCGAGAAACTCGTTTAGTTTATCAATAGCCATATAAAACAAGAAATACATACAAGTAGACATCGACATTACATTGATAAAATAGATAAGTACCGAGGTAAATCATATATATTTTAAGTTATAACATATACCGCTTGGCCAGTGGCTGATCCGAAACACGTTAGGTGTCGACGTTACAGTGAGAATCCTACTGGTGGTCTGACTGGGGCGAACCAAAGTGAGTCCTAATACAAAAATACGTTGCTGTGGTAGTCATTTCATTTTGAAATTTCTATGAGATAGCAGACTCTGTACGGACTCAAACCCAGAACAACACCCTTCGTCGGCAAAGCTCTTACTAAGTTGTCCAGACCTGTGCTCACACCTTTACCACGGCCAGTATCTCTCTCCCGCTCTCAGCAGGTGTGACGACCCGTGATGAGTCGTGCCTGGATAGCTTAGTGGATAATGTGTTCATTAATGTTAGCATATGTCCTGCAAACTGTCTCGTTCCACATTACCTCAACAGGCAAGGTTTCTGGGTTGAGTCCCAGTCGAGCACGCTGCTAGGGAGCTTCAGAACACGGCATACTCCTTTGCAGAGTGAAAAAATTATATTCATTAAATTTTCTTTTGTATTTAGGCCAGTTATAATTAAACTTTCGCCTCTTGAACCAGTGTAAATGGAAAACCACACTGGTGTCCTAAATTAAAACGACAAACTGCTGTTTCCCTGTCCTGTGTCTAATTCACGATATAATCGTGCAAACTGTCGACAGATTTCGTTACGATCTTCTAGTGCACGGAAGATGGCATTCCGATCAACTGACCATTGCACTAAAGACGACGTCAGGGCACCTACCAAGCGTGTTAGTCCCACATTCCCACATCCAAAATCGCTGTGTACACAGTCACAGACGATGAGGTACGGCACAGAGAAGGCGCCTACACACCCTCTGCTGCGGAAGGCCATAGGAACAATGGAAGGAGGAGAGTCGGGAACTAATGTTGCCCGATGGCTTAATGTTATTTTTCGGATTAGTCGACAGTTAATAGAGACTGAAACTATCCCGGAAACCAGGACAGGGACGACCACGTGTGATATCAGAACGAGTGGACCGTTATTTGGCTGCAAGGGCACGCCGTTACCACCTCACTACTGCACTGCAATTGGCAGTTGAACTTGCAGCATCCCCTGGACGTGTTTTATAGAGCAAACGGTGTACAGAACGCTTCAGCAAAGGGGCCTTTATTTTTCGAGACCTGCTGTCTGTTCACCTTCGGCGTGTCTTCGCAGAAGGGAACCTCCAGAGTGGAGTTGGCAATATGCCACCTGAATGGTCGAACAGTGGGCCAATGTTCTTTTCACAGACGAGTTCCGACTTCGTCTGGCCAGTTATTTTCGACGGATTCGCATCTGGAGGGCAAGTGGAACACGATTTCGGGACCAAAAATTGTGGAAAGAGACCTATATCGAGGGGGATCTCTAATGGTGTGGCCAGGGATTATGTTGACCAGCCCAACGCCTGCTCATGAAATTGTATGTGTGAACTGGCAGGGCTTAACTGTTGTCAGGTACCTTGAGGAGATCCTGGGATCTCATGCGCGGTTGTTGAGGTGCTGTGGTCCCAGACTTCGTACTGACGGACGATAATGATCGACATCATAAAATCAGGGTGGTTGATGTTTTTTTGGGAACGCAAGTATTACAAGAATGGCGTGGCCCGCTCGCTCTTCCGATTTGAATCCCATAGAGCATGTCTGCGATGCACTAGGGAGATGGGTTGCATCACGTCAGCATCCACCAACCAGCCTCCAAGACTTGTGAAGAGCTCTGCAGAAATAATGGGCGTCTCAACACAAGATTGGTGACATCACTCACAGGATGTCCCATCGTTGCCAGACCTGTATTGATGCCAGACCCCATACTGAACACATTGAACCGTTGCCAGAATGTGTGTGCACATCTTTTATGTTGGAAAAAGACGAAGAATATTTTTATCTACCGATATGCATGTTGCAGTTGAGTATGTTCTGTATTCTTTACATCGTTCCTACTTTACTACCAGCTGTTAATACTGTTATGTGACAAACTAAAAGTTGGTTCAAATGGTTCTGAGCACTATGGGACTTAACTTCTGAGGTCATCAGTCCCCTAGAACTTAGAACTACTTAAACCTAACTACCCTATGGACATCACACACATCCATGCCCGAGGCAGGATTCGAACCTGCGACCGGAGCAGTCGCTCGGTTCCGGACTAAAGCGCCTAGAACCGCTCGTCCACCGTGGCCGGCCAAACTAAAAGAAACCTTGCAAAATTTCCGTTTGTTACTTTAATTTTGAACACCATTGTATTTACCATACGAGCAATTTGCTGTATAGGAATGATGTTCAGACTGTGCTCAGCAGGATTTGCGCTGTTAGTGGTATTAACATCAAGACATGCCTCTAGGCGTTGTTACTGGTACGGCGACGTGGCAGTGAAACACAAGCATGCGCGTCTGTTGCAGTTGCACGCAGTCAACATGGTTGTGGACAAGGTGAGCAAGGCTTTGCTAGTAAACCTGTTTTATCAAAACTACAGCAACAGTGCTGCTGCCCTTCGCGTGTATCCTTTGAATACCTGGGGTTAAGGAACATAATTCGGACGTTCGAAGTAACTGGCGGTATGGGAATTGATCCCGGGATAGGACGACGGCGAATTGCACAACAAATTGTTGGAGAAGTCACTATTGCCGTGCTGGACGCAATGTGCGATTTTCATGCAATGCACGAGCTGTGTCACGACAACTGAGTATTCCATGGCCCAGTGTCCCACCTGAGATGTTTCGGGCAGCGGTAGAGTAATGTCTAATGTAGTTCCAGGCTATCGTGGACGCAGATGGTCGTCACACACAGCAATGTTTGTAACCTGGAAGTAAACATGGTACCCAGTTAATCATCCTCTCATCTGGAAATTAAAATGGGTTTCTTTCAGAGGTTTATTCGTTATTTGTCTTTGCATGTCCTTGTAAATGTTTCGTATTATTACCCGTTTTTCATGGGGTCACTCTTAAGTAGTGGAAGTTTAATTGTGGCCACCATGTGGAATATAAATATACCAATAGGAATCACTTGTCAAGGATTGCCGGCCGCGGTGGTCTCGCGGTTCTAGGCGCGCAGTCCGGAACCGTGCGACTGCTACGGTCGCAGGTTCGAATCCTGCCTCGGGCATGGATGTGTGTGATGTCCTTAGGTTAGTTAGGTTTAAGTAGTTCTAAGTTCTAGGGGACTGATGACCACAGCAGTTGATTCCCATAGTGCTCAGAGCCATTTGAACCATTTTTTTTTGTCAAGGAGTATTTGATAACGTTTAAAAAATGTTTCAAAAAGTATAGCGTCGCTGCAGATATAGTCTTCACAACCGGTGGCGAAAAGCAATTGTAAGATAAAACGGAATGAAATGAAATGGTCGTATGGCATTGTTGGCCGGGAGGCCCCCTGCGGGGAAGTTCGGACGCCGTATTGCAAGTCCTTTCTAACTGACTCCACTTCGGCGACTTGCGAGTCAATGATGATGAAGAACACACAACACCCAGTCATCACGAGGCAGAGAAAATCCCTGACCCCGCCGGGAATCAAACCTGGGACCCCGTGCGCAGGAAGCGAGAACGCTACCGCAAGACCACGAGCTGCTTAAATTCAAATATTATCGTCGTATAATTAGGTCACGATGAATAAGTCATCGACGCATTTTGTAAATGTAATTTAGCCATTAAAGAATGTACATGAGCATTTGATTAAAATGCACGTCATTTCTAAAGATTTGAGACCACCTTGTATGCTATCCAACAGATGATGTATTGTGGTGAGAAAAGTGGGACTTTAGCCATGGCAAGAAAATTCACTGTGGCCTCTTAGTTCCCGCTGCGGTCGGTTTATTTAGCATTGTCAAATAGTATATCACAAATTCTAAATTGCTTTTGACTTCTTAAAAAAGAGAGATAATTCTGCTCACGTTAGAACCGTATCTCATCTGGAGGAAGTGACGCTCCCACGGGGAAGCACTTGCGGCCGGTTCCCACTCTTTTTGCCCGGTCCTACGGCGAGACGCAGTCCTCTCCAGGAGATCAGCTGCATTTCAATGGGGGCGCGCGGGCGTGGCGGCGGACGTGTCGGGGCGCGGACCGTGACAAACGACCTCTTGACCGCTGGCCGGCCCTCTCAGGGGGCGCTGGAGCACCGGGGGTCGCGACGAGTCGAGGCGCGGAGACGGACGGCCCGCGGAGACCGCCCACCCCGTCCGCAGCGACACGCGGCGGCCGCCGCGCGAAACACTCGCCGTCCCATTGTCGCGTCCCACTGCCGGGAGAGGCGCGGCGCCCGGAAACAACTGCCTGCCGACCCACTTCCTCCAGAGCTCCGCCCCGCAGCACGCCGCACTCGCTCGGTCAATCTTGTTCTCTGTGTGTGGCTTTAACTTCAGCCAGAGGCGAGGCAGCTCTCTGTAAATCTTCACGCGTACACGCTGCGCACCGGAGTTTCACACTGCTCTTGTTTCTATGGCAACTTTTCAAGCCCCTTTATTTGTACGACACTTCGCACTTTTCTCTCGCATATGCAATTATTTTCGACTCCTTCCGATAGCGTTTATCCATTTTTATGGTGTCCGATGTTCTCGTAATTTCACAAATTTGTCGTAACCGGATCATAAGGCCGTTGCAGTATCCCTGAATTTGGAAGTAAATAGGAATATAAAAAAAGGAAGGAAAGTTTATTTGTTTAGCAAGAGTAATAGAAGGCAGATTTAAGACTACCTAACAGATCAAAACGAAAATTTCTGTTCCGACACTGACAAAGTTGAGTGTTTATGGAAAAAGTTCAAGGCAATCGTAAAATGCGCTTTAGACAGGTACGTGCCGAGTAAAACTGTGAGAGACGGGAAAAACCCACCGTGGTTAAACAACAAAGTTAGGAGACTACTGCAAGAGCAAAGAAAGCTTCACTGCAAGTTTAAACGCAGCCAAAACCTCTCAGACAAACAGAATCTAAACGATGTCAAAGTTAGCGTAAGGAAGGCTATGCGTTAAGCGTTCAGTGAATTCGAAAGTAAAATTCTATGTACCGACTTGACAGAAAATCCTAGGAAGTTCTGAACTTACGTTAAATCAATAAGTGGCTCGAAACAGCATATCCAGACACTTCGGGATGATGATGGCATTGAAACAGAGGATGATACCCGTAAAGCTGAAATACTAAACACCTTTTTCCAAAGCTGTTTCACAGAGGAAGACCGCACTGCAATTCCTTCTCCAAACTCCTCGTACAAACGAAAAAATGGCTGACATCGAAATAAGTGTCCAAGGAATAGAAAAGCAACTGAAATCACTCAACAGAGGAAAGTCCACTGGACCTGACGAGATACCAATTCGATTCTACACAGAGTACGCAAAAGACCTTGCCCCCCTTCTAACAGCCGTGTACCGCAAGTCTCTAGAGGAACGGAAGGTTCCAAATGATTGGAAAAGAGCACAGGTAGTCCCAGTCTTCAAGAAGGGTCGTCGAGCAGATGCGCAAAACTATAGACCTATGTCTCTGACGTCGATCTGTTGTAGAATTTTAGAACATGTTTTTTGCTCACGTATCATGTCGTTTCTGGAAACCCAGAGTCTACTCTGCAGGAATCAACATGGATTCCGGAAACAGCGATCGTGTGAGACCCAACTCGCTTTATTTGTTCATGAGACCCTGAAAATATTAGATACAGGCTCCCAGGTGGATGCCATTTTCCTTGACTTCCGGAAGGCGTTCGATACAGTTCCGCACTGTCACCAGATAAACAAAGTAAGAGTCTACGGAATATCAGACCAGCTGTGTGGCTGGATTGAAGAGTTTTTAGCAAACAGAACACAGCATGTTGTTCTCAGTGGAGAGACGTCTACAGACGTTGAAGTAACCTCTGACGTGCCACAGAGAGTGCTATGGGACCATTGCTTTTCACAATATATATAAATGACCTAGTAGATAGTGTTGTTAGTTCAATGCGGCTTTTCGCGGATGATGCTGTAGTATACAGAGAAGTTGCAGCATTAGAAAATTGCAGCGAAATGCAGGAAGATCTGCAGCGGATAGGCACTTGGTGCAGGGAGTGGCAACTGACCCTTAACATAGACGTAATGTATTGCGAATACGTAGAAAGAAGGATCCTTTATTGTATGATTATATGATAGCGGAACAAACACTGGTAGCAGTTACTTCTGTAAAATATCTGGAAGTGTGAGTGCGTAACGATTTGAAGTGGAATGATCATATAAAATTAATTGTTGGTAAGGCGGCTACCAGGTTGAGATTCATTGGGAGAGTCCTTAGAAAATGTAGTCCATCAACAAAGGAGGTGGCTTACAAAACATTCATTCGACCTATACTTGAGTGTTGCTCATCAGTGTGGGATCCGTACCAGGTCGGGTTGACGGAGGAGATAGAGAAGATCCAAAGAAGAGCGGCGCGTTTCGTCACAGGGTTATTTGGTAAGCATGATAGCGTTACGGAGATGTTTAGCAAACTCATGTGGCAGACTCTGCAAGAGAGGCGCTCTGCATCGCAGTGTAACTTGCTGTCCAGGTTCCGAGAGTGTGCGTTTCTGGATGAGGTATCGAGTATATTGCTTCCCCCTACTTATACCTCCCGAGGAGATCACGAATGTAAAATTAGAGAGATTCGAGCGCGCACGGAGGCTTTCCGGCAGTCGTCCTTCCCGCGAACCATACGCAAGTGGAACAGGAAAGGGAGGTAATGACAATGGCACTTAAAGTGCCCTCCGTCACACACCGTTGGGTGGCTTGCGGAGTATAAATGTAGATGTAGATGTAGATGAAAGGGTGGAACGTCAACTGCACCGTCTGTGAATCGTGTGTAATACCGTTATCGAAATTTATGTATTTGTACTATTTTCAGAGGCTTACGACATTTGCCTAAACGATAGTGGAAAACCACATAAAGCCAACTCTCACGATGAACGTTCTGCCTGGTCAATGACCACAATTCTCTGTCCGATTCGATTTGGGTCTGAAAGTCAACGTGTTGCGAACGGCCCTTATTCCTCTCCAGGCTCTCACGATTTTAAAAATATCCTCGTCCCTCTGGTCCTGTCCAAATGTTGACCACAGGCCGGTCGATGTGGCCGAGTGGTTCTAGGCGCTTTAGTCCGGAACCGCACGTCTACTACGGTCTCAGGTTCGAATCCTGCCTCGGGCATGGGTGTGTGTAATGTCCTTAGGTTAGTTAGGTTTAAGTAGTTCTAAGTCTAGGGGAATGATGACCTCAGATATTAAGTCCCATAGTGCTCAGAGCCATTTGAACCATTTTGTTGGCCACAGCAGCGCACAAACCCCTTTGTGTTTCATTCATCTGCTAACATCTCTCGGTAGTGTGACAACGAAACAAAAAGAAAAGAAAAGAAACTGTGTTTGGGAACTGATACGGTAAACGGATATTTTCCGCAAGGCTCGACATGATTTAATGATAAGTGGTTTGATATGATTATAGTAGACGACGTAATTAACCGTATCACAGTGCGTCAACTCTTTTATCGGTGAATGCGTTTGCCGAATTTCAAATTGATACATTAGATATCGGCCATGTATCCGCTAGAATTCTACTTCTCCATCTGATATTTCGACCGCGTAACTACATTCCGAATAAGCTGAAAGACAGCCAAAATATCAGGACAAGAGAAGGAGTTTCAGCGATTGCACACTCAAAATCGGTTGGATCATTCAATGTGCCGAAAAGACTTGAACGAATTTAAAACTGCGTTGGTGATAGGTGCAACCAGCCATAAATATATTTAAAAATGTGTTGTTTCAGTGTCATAACCGGTTTCGGGGTACCATTCCCATCTTCAGATGGCTAATATTTTCAGTTAACGGACCTTCTGACCAACGTTATGTCGTTTGTCCCTTCACTGCATACGAATATTTGGATATTTCCTGTCACTTAATAAGTTATTTCATTAATAAAAACACCCTAAAGTGCTTGAATTTGTTTACAGATAATACGAAATGGTGCTGACCGTAACATCTACGGCACTGAAAATATTACTTGATGATGATGGACATGGTTGCCTGAAACCGGTTATGGGACTGAAATAAAATATTTTAAATGTATTTAATGCTGGGTGGGTCATTCTACATATCATTAACGGCCACACAGTTCACAAGATCCAAAATGGATAAAATAACATTGAACATAAAATTCTCCCACTTTTTTATTATAGAAATCATGTGTCTTTCGACTTGTTTGATGTTCTCCCGATCTTTTCATTTCTACGTAACTGCTGCATCCGAGATCCTCTATAATATATCTAGGATATTCTAGTCTTGGCCTAGCCCTATTATTTTGCTCTTCTACTGCTCTTTCCGGTATCGAGGTCTAGTAGCAGGTGGCCCAATAACCTGTTCTTCTTCTGTTCCATAAATTTCTTTCCTCACAGGCATATTCAGTTTAACTTTTCCTCTTTTTCCTATTTTATCTATTCACGTAGCATCCAGCTTTCATTGATATCTCCACATTTCAATTGCTTCCCATTTCTTCATTTCTGGATTCCCAGTGATGCAGTTCTCATTTCCATACGATACTGTCCTCCAGACGTACATTTTCAGGAATTTGATTTTCGTATCAATGAACGCAATAGAACTGCCTCATAAAATTCAGTCAGAGGGTCGTTGCCAAGCAAATTGTTTGGAAAATCATTGAAAAGTGGAATTCTCACACTAAACAGGCGGCTTTCAGAACCCTGGTTTGATCAGTTCTTGTCCATTGTTCTTTCTTCTGGAACTTACACCATATTGCATTAACGGCACAGACAGAAAAGTGTCAATGAAGAGCTGCTCGTAATATACTGGCCGCGAAACTGATTTGAGACCCATTGTTGGTTGGCATTAGAGCCACCAGTATCTGTTTGGAACATGAGACAGAAAAATACGCCACAGGAAGCTCTTTAGCTTCTATTGTAAGTCTCTACGGGGACCGACGAGAGGTGGACCCCAAGTGTCTTCAAAAATGGCTCTGAACACTATGGGACTTAACTTCTGAGGCCTCAGTCCTCTAGAACTACTTAAACCTAACCAACCTAAGGACATCACACACATCCATACCCGAGGCAGGATTCGAACCTGCGACCGTAGCGGTCACGCGGTTCCAGACTGCAGCGCATAGAACCGCTCGGCCACTCCAGCCGGCAAATCCGAAGTGTGTTGTTGTTGGGCTGCAATGAATGCAGACATTTTCAGAACAAAAGTTTCCCAAAGGCTGATCAGATGAAAAGACACGTCCAACACGTGTGTGTATCGGAGAGAATGAAACTTTCTATAACGAAGGAATGCTTTCGAAAATGGACTCTCTTCTCAAACTCGTGTGGCTGTTGACGACCAGAAATGTTATATGGAAAAAGCCGTAAAGCAACTTCGTTGGCTAGAAAAATAGCCTGGTTGGGCTCTCCTGATTTGCGTGTCTATCGAAAACTTTTTCCAACTCTATGAAGATTGTGCCACTATTGCCATAGTGTGACATTTCACGACTGGACTTTCAAGACTGCGATGCAAGCATTCATAAGAGACTTTTTGGTACATCTCAGAGGCCGCTCAAGTCTTTGTTAGTGATCGATATGACATTCAGTTTGAGACACTGCCGCTAACGCTGTAGGTCTGTTGCAATCCGGCGAGTAAACGAACAGTGACAGACATGTACATCACACCCAGTGTTGACACGATATCTGCTGGGTCCCAAACCCAGCAGGTCCCGAACCGAGCATGGAGTGCACCCGCCTCTAGCAAAACATCATAATGATATGTCTAAGTGATCTCGAGGGGCAAGTACTGTGCTGGTTGCTAATGTTTGTAACTCTAACTGGATGTATAGAAATTGTCCTGTACATCTGACATATGTAAAATCGTTGCCATCCAAAACAATGATCAAAGAATTCGTTATCTGCGAAACTAACTCAGTTTATTATATAAAATTCAAGCTAAATTGATTAACAATCATTAAGAATGATAAATTAATGTCTTGGGATCAGGAATGCGTGTCAATGAGCACATATTTGGACAATCAACTGTACTCATTAAATCGTACTGTGACTGCTGAAAGATTAGTGTTTACAGAAAGAATTACAGAAGGGTAAGCAATTGCTTTTGCGGCCGGAGTTCGGAGCTTATTGAATCTTTAACTGCAAACAATTCTTCAGTAGGAAGACTGACAATACTAAATCTCAGTAAAAATTACTCGCCTTTCCCTACAGTTAGCCTCCCTGCTCCTTCTGGATCTCACCATATTAATCTGCAGATGGGGGCTGAAATGGCTCCAAAATTATTCACTGGCTCTGCACCAAAAGTCTGTTTGCAATAGAACTCTTCTAGGACGCTGCAGATGCCCCCGCCATTTTTCTGACATGCAAGTGAGAGGGTGGGGTAAGGCACTCAGCTGTGTACATCATCTCAATATGCAGGGCGTATCGAAAAGAAGCAAGTTTTGGCACGTCTATGTTCCTGAAACTAATGAACATATACAATTAATTTAGTTTCTTGATGAACAGGGAACTGAAAAAAAAATTTTTTTTCATACTTTTTCATAGGTGTTAGACGTGTCCCCGTTGAGATGCACGGCATATGTTAATGGAGTATTCAAATTGTTCCCACAGTGCAGCGAGAATGTCTTGTGTTACAGCTTTCATAACTGCTCTTATACGATGTCTCAGTTCATTCATAGTTGTTGGTAATGGAGGCACATAAACAGAGTCTTTTGTAAACTCCCACAAGAAATAATCACATACAGTCAGGTCCGGGGACCCTCGAGGCCAGGCTAAATCATCTAGTCCAGTGCGACCGATCCATCTTTCAGTAATCCTTTGAATTAAAAATTCACGCACTTTCAGATGCCATTGTGATGGTGGCCTACCATGTTGGCAAATGAAGTCGTTCGAATCGGTCTCCAACTCTGGAGAAAAAAAGTTCTCAAGCATATCGAGGTTTGTGCCTCCTGTAACAGTGTTCTCGGCAAAGAAAAATGGACCATACACCTTTTCCTGTGAAACTGCACAAAACACATTAATTTTGGAAAGTCCCTCTCATGTTGTACAAATTCATGTGGTTGTTGCGTGCCCCATATTCTCGCATTATGACGGTGCACCTTCCCATTTATTCCCATTTAAATGGAATGTTGCCTCCTCACTAAACATTAAGCGTGGAAGAAAACTGTCATCCTCCATCCTACCAAGAACAAAATTACAGAACTCGACACGTTGTTGTTTGTCACCTTCAGGAAGAGCTCGCATTAGCTGAATTTTGTATGGTTTTACGTGTAAACGTCGACGCAACACATGCCAGACGGACATTGGAGGCGCGTTGGGATGTCGATCTCCATGGCGAACGGATTTCTGCGGACTCCTTGTGAAACTATGGCAGATGCGTTCAACGTCTGTGTGAGACACTCGGGGACGGCCCGCCGATTTGCCTTTACACAAACAACCTATTTCTCGGAATTGTTCAAAAAATGGTTTAAATGGCTCTGAGCACTATGGGACTCAACTGCTGAGGTCATTAGTCCCCTAGAACTTAGAACTAGTTAAACCTAACTAACCTAAGGACATCACACACATCCATGCCCGAGGCAGGATTCGAACCTGCGACCGTAGCGGTCTCGCGGTTCGAGACTGCAGCGCCAGAACCGCGCGGCCACTTCGGCTCGGAATTGTTCATGCCATCGTCTAATACTCTGTGCTGTAGGATGACCTACACCATTCCTAGTACGAAAGTCACACTGAACAGTTGTTATTGATCCGCACTGCGCAAAACGTACAACACAAAACGCTTTCTGCTGTCCCGACACAATTTTTACAAGAACTAAAGTCGGCGCACACTGCTGCTATCTAGCAGGAATCATGTAAAACTCGAGTGTTTGGTCTTTACAACAGAACGCTGTTCACGCACATATCTCAAATTACATAATAGTTACGATTTTTTTTAAATCATATGATTCTCTTTGATGCACCCTGTGTATATATTCGCATGTCTAGAGTCCAGTTAATGGGGGACCTAATTCGTCCCTCTTCCAAAAGATATTTTGCCGCTAAAAGGGCATGTGTTAATGTCCGGACACTAGATAAGAAGAATATTTATTACCTTGCATTTTCTTTGCTAGACAGCGATAGAAATTAATGTGTTCATCCTGAGTGTATAACCTAATACGAAACTCTTGACGTCTGCGGACGTTACAATTTCAGAGGCATCTCATTCCCATTAAAACATCACAATGTTCCAAATTCGAGAGGAAGAATGCTGACTTCATCACACACCTAGGATGTTGATAAGGCGAACAAAGAAGTCAGGCATAAAGCAATTGGATCCCTCTACTTTACAAAATTAGCTGGTTAGCGCCCCTCATGTGTAGATTGATTTTTATTTATTTGGAAGCAACACTACGTCTACTTCAAAAGTATGTGGAGTCTACTTACCTCCCTGATGTCAAAAAAATTCGGGGCTAGGTGTTTTTGCCATAGAGGCCTCAACTCATTTACCACGAGTGATTACCTTGAAAGGCGCCTCCCTGGTTGCTTGAACCTTGATTCGGTACGTGTGGAAATGCCTACTGAGGATAAAGTTTAAGAATGCCCTCTACTAGGAACGTAACTACTTCGTTGTCTGCTGACTTCAAGTGCCTCCTAGCACCTGTGGTGCCTTATGAAGGCGACCCCAATGTCCCGGATACTACCTGCATAGTACCATTAGTGGCATCTTATTAACTTGTATGCAACGAATTCGAATCACGCATTGTGGTTAATCATGTGAAATGGTTGCTCACTAAGCTCGGAAAACCTGCGTGGGTATAAATGGGATTTATAGCAACGAAGTTCCCATGTTCAACTCACAGGAGAATGGTACTTCCTAAGAGCAGGCAGTCGAATGTTGTATTCGTGGGTTGCCAACGGATGGAGAAGCGAGAACTCCAGGCAGAGACCATTGTCATCTAGGGGGAAGTTCCGTAGCGCAGTTTACAACACGTTTTGTCTGAAGTCCCAACTGCCACAACAGATACCCGTCTTCTTTCATAATTTGAACGGATAAGATGAACACTTTATCGTTCAGAACTTGGGTGATCTCTATTTGAAAGATGACGTCATTGTCATTCCTTTCTCCAAGAGACTCACTCCAAGAATGTTACTCGGATTCCTGGATTTGCTTCGCTTCATTCAAGAATATCTTCAGAAACTACCAAAGATGCAAAGCTTTGCTTGTGACGAAGAAAGGGGCCTTTCCATACGAATACCTGTATTCGGCCGCGCGGGATTAGCCGAGAGGTCTAAGGCGCTGCAGTCATGGACTGTGCGGCTGGTCCCAGCGGAGGTTCGAGTCCTCCCTCGGGCATGGGTGCATGTGTTTGTCCTTAGGATAATTTAGGCTGTTTAGTGTATAAGCTTAGGGACTGATGACCTTAGCAGTTAAGTCCCATAAGATTTTCGCACACATTTGAACTTTTTTTTTTTGAACCTGTATTCGATGGAAGAACTCCACAAAACCGCATTGCCCAACACTGCCGCTTCATCCAGTAAACTAACAGGCACTGCCATAACGGATGCAGAGTATGACCACACTCTGAATGTTTGGCAGGAGGCCTGATGTTGGAGAATATGTCAAATTATGAATGAGCAATTATGTACACCTACTCGCGGAAATCTTTGATAATTTCCGGAATGTATGGATGGGCACATGCTCTGCGGATCCTGCCTTCTATTTTACTGCACAGCCTCTTGTTTGGGACGCAACTTTAAAGAAAACTCATGCCAGCATCAAACTTTTGTCCGATGTTAGCGACTTTCTGCTCTCCTTCGAACGCAGAATTCGTCGAGGATTCTGCCACTGCATCCACATGTATGGCAAGGCGAATAACCAATAAATTAGTGAGGAGGAATACAGATAATCTGACCAAGTTACGGCCTTTACCTGGATGTAAATAACCTCTATGGATACACCATACAAATAAAGTTTACCATTTGGAGGATTTAAGTGGATTCCCAAAGAGTAAATCGTCATACTGAAAGAGAAGATCGATTATGTGGCTGCAGATGCTAGTGTGGCACGTGTTCTGGGGGTAGAATGGACATGTCCCACCCATATGATGATGAGCATAGCAAACTTTCCGCCATGTCCGGAGCGACGATTTCCATGAAACGGCTTCATCCTGAAGTTCCTGACAATGCTGTGGGAATCAGCAGCATTGTATTCTACTCTAGAGGAAACGTCAGCAGTGTCTGAGGCTGGGGATGGAACTTATTAGTATCATTTGTGGCATCTCCTTCAGCCAGTGTTGGTGGTAGAAGGGGTACTTTGATGTTAACATGGAACAGTGGTTTCTCGCAAAGTGTTATTTTAAAAAAGATTTGTACAAGTTAATGAACAATAAAATTTTCGGAGAAACCATGGAGATAATTAGAGAATACCGCGAAATTCATTTACTTTAGCGGTGGGGTAGGTGTTATAGCGCAAGAGATCACATCGTCGGACCAAATTTCAAAGTCATCGAGGAAAACAGAAGTGATTTTTGGCATTACCCAATGTAGTGTTATAGGCCCTTTGCTGTTCCTTATCTATATTAACAATTTTGGAGACAATCTGAGCAACCGCCTTCGGTTGTTTGCAGATGATGCTGTCGTTTATCGACTAATAAAGTCATCAGAACATCAGAACAAATGGCAAAACGATTTAGAAAAGATATCTGAATGGTGCGAAAAGTGGCAGTTGACCCTAAATAACGAAATGTGTGAGGTCATCCACATGAGTGCTAAAAGGAACTCGTTAAACTTCGGTTACACGATATATCAGTCTAATTTAAAAGCCGTAAATTCAACTAAATACCTAGGTATTACAATTACGAACAACTTAAAGTGGAAGGAACACACAGAAAATGCTGTGGAGAAGGCTAACCAAAGAGTGCGTTTTATTGGCAGCACACTTAGAAAATGCAACAGACCTACTAAAGAGACTGTCTACACTACGCTTGTCCGTCCTCTTTTAGAATACTGCTGCGCGTTATGGGATCCTTACCAGATAGGACTGACGGAGTACGTTGAAAAAGTTCAAAGAAAGGCAGCACATTTTGTATTATTGCGAAATATGGGAGAGAGTGTCACAGAAATGATACTGGATTTGGGCTGGACATCATTAAAAGAAAGGCGTTTTTCGTTGCGACGGAATCTTCTCACGAAATTCCAATCACCAACTTTCTCCTCCGATTGCGAAAATATTTTGTTGACACCAACCTACATGGGGGGGAACGGCCACCAAGATAAAATAAAGGAAATCAGAGCTCGTACGGAAGGATATAGGTGTCCATTCTTTCCGCGCGCTATACGAGATTGGAATAATAGAGAATTGTGAAGGTGGTTCGATGAACCCTTTGCCAGGCACTTAAATGTGATTTGATGAGTATCCATGTGGATGTAGATGGAGATGTAGATGTAGAAACGGGTCACCATCTTCAACGATACTAGTCACTATGGAGATGGACGAGATTCCATTGCAGTGCACGAAGCCTGTTTATATCGGTATGTGTGCTCTACATCTCTCGAAATTCCACATGAATCGCTTTGACTATGAACTAGCGGAGACAAACCGCCGATCCGAAGCTGTTTTATGTGGATACAGACAGTTTTGGGTGAAAGGCTGAGATCCATGCCAAGTAATTAGGTACAATTGCGAATCATTTGACACCTCTCGAAACACAAC
The DNA here is from genome assembly GCF_021461395.2 of Schistocerca americana. Classification (NCBI taxonomy): domain Eukaryota; kingdom Metazoa; phylum Arthropoda; class Insecta; order Orthoptera; family Acrididae; genus Schistocerca; species Schistocerca americana. Next base: position 684,945,810 of record NC_060122.1, read on the forward strand.
CGACAATCATTTTTGAATAACTCGCCAAAACAAAACTAAAGAGGAAGCGAGTGGGTCTGAAGATGTGGAGTTTGTGGGCGCTGAGATCTAAAATGTACGCATGGTGCATAGATGCAGGTGCCACCCAGACATGGGTAAAGGTCTGCAACGGGCAGCCTTAAAAGCTCTCACGACTGAGGGTTACAAGAGGTGCCAGCTCGAGAGCGTTGATGCTGCTTCACATATGGTGCTGTCGAGAAGCCATAGAGTAGATAATGCACTGCAGCTGAAAGTAGGGCTGCCCATTCATGACGAGTAATCAGTAGTAATAAAGTGTACAGTTAATATCTTTTCCAAACCCTTTTATGTTAGAGTTATTGTTTATAAAATGCCTGAACCTCTCACAATGATGCATAGATCTTGCTTGAACAGTACTACATAATTCAACTACATTTAAGGGATGATAAGGTGGAGGAGGAGGGAGAGCTCTAATCTTATTGGTCCAGGGTCTTGTTGTTATCTTCAGTCCAAAAACTGGTTTGATGCAGCTCTCCATGCTACTCTATCCTGTGTAAGCCTCTTAATCTATGAGTAACTAGTGCAGTCAACATCCTTCTGACTCTGTTTGCTGTATGTACGATTTTTATACCCCCCCCCCCCCCCCCGCCTCCCACCAAGCGCTTCACTCCAGTAAGTACTAAATTGGTGACCCACTGATGTCTCAGAATAGGTCCTACCAACCAATCCCTTCTTGTAGTCTTGTTGTCGCACAAATGTCTTTTCTCCCCAATTCTATTCAGTGCCTCCACATCAGTTGCGTGATCTACCTATCTAATCTTCAGCATTCTTTTTCGCCATATTTCAAAAGTTTCTATTCTCTTCTGGTTTAACCTTGTTGTCATCTATGTTTCACTTCCATACATGGCTATATTCTTTACAAATACTTTCAGAAAACACTTGCTCACACTTAAGTCTATATTCACTGTTAACAAATTTCTCTTCTTCACAAAAACCTTTTTGGCCATTGGCAGTCTACGTTTTATCACCTCTCTACGTCAGCCAACATCAGTTATTTGGCTACGGAAATAACAAAACTCATCACCTACTTTCAGTCTCTCATTTCCAAATCTAATTCTCTCAGAATCACTTGGATTAATTCGGTTACATTCCATTATAATCTTTTTGCTTTTGTTGATGTTCATCTTATATTCTCTTTTCAAGTCAGTGTCCATTCCGTTCAATTGCTCTTCCAAGTCTTTTGCTGTCTCTGACAGAATTACAATATCATTTTCAGACTTCAAAGTTTTATTTCCTCTCCTTGAAGTTTAATTCCTATTCGAAACTTTTTTTCTCTTCTTTACTGCTTGCTCAAAGTAGAGAGTGAATAAAATCAGCGATAGGCTGCAACTCTGTCTCGCTCCCTTCTCAACCACTGCTTCTCTTTCAAGCTGCTCGAATCTTATAACTGTCATACAAACTGTAAATAGCCTTTGGCTTGCTGTATTTTACCCCTGCTACCCTCAGAGTATTCCAGTCAACACTGTGAAAAGCTTTAAGTCTACAAACGCTATGAACATAGGTTTGCTTTACTTAACCTATCTTCTATGAGAAGTCGTAAAGTCAGTATTGCCTCGTGTGTTCGTACATTTCTCCGGAATCCTAACTGATCTTTCCCAAGGTCAGCTTCTACAGTTTCTCCACTCTTTTGAAAAGAATTCTTGTAAATATTTTACTACCATGACTTATTAAACTGCTAGCTCGATAATATTCACACCTGTCAGCACCAGCTTTCTTTGGAAACGAAATTATTATCTTCTTAAAGTTTCAGGATATTTCGTCTGTCTCATACAAGTTGGTCACCAGATGGAAGAACTGTCTTATGGTTGGCTCTCGAAAGACTACCAGTAATTCTAACGAAATGTTACCTACTCCCGAAGCCTTGTTTCGACTAAGGTCTTTCAGCGCTTTGTAAAATCCTTCACTCGGTATCTTACTTCCCATTTCATCTTCAACTACGTCCTCTTCCATTTCTGTAATATTGTTCTCAACTACATCTCCCTTGCACAGACCTTCTATATACTACTTCCGCCTCTCAGCTTTCCCTTCCTTGCTTAGGATTGATTTTCCATCTGAGCTCTTGATAATCGTGCGGGTGGTTCTCTTTTCTCATAAAGCCTCTTTAATTTTTCTGTATGAGGTATCTGGTTTTCCCCTTGTGATATATGCTATCTGAATTATTTCTTTCAGCTCATCATACGTATCTTCAATCACTTCCTCATCTGCGGAGCAAGTTGGCATATTAACTTGTACTACTCATCTGCTTTCCTATTTTCTTATTCATCATTAAGCCCATTCCTGAATTAACATTGTTTGATATTGTATTCACAATCCGGTGTTCACCTGACCAGAAGTCCTGTTTCTCCTGCCACTGAACTTCACTAACTCCCACTCTGTGTAACTTTAACCATCCATTTACCTTTTTAAATTTGCTAACCCACCTGCCTGTTTAAGGGACCTGACTTTCCACACTCCCATCCTAGAACGCTAGTTTTGTTGCTCTTGATAACGACATCCTCCTGGGTATTCCCGCCCGGAAATCCGAATGGGGGACTATTTTACCTCCGGGATATTTTATCCAAGAGGGTTCCACAATCATTTTACCATACATTAGATGTGCATGCCATCGGGAAAAATTACGGCTGTAGATTCCTCTCGCTCTCAGCCATTCGTAGAACCAGCACAGCAAGACCGTTTTGGTTGATGTTATAAGGCCAGATTTTTGCGAATTGTGCAACTGCAGCTTGGTGAATGTTTAAAGTAAGGTGCAATCTCTGCACCACATTGGTATATTATCAAGATATGACTGAAGGCTTACATTACATTTTCTGATAATAGTTTTCCACTGCTGGAAAGTGCGACACTATAACGCAATGGCAACTTTCAATTTGCTCCACAGTTATCTCTTAGTTGCGACGTGTAAGTTGATATCCACCCAAAGTTTCTACCATAACTCACATATATTATACATAGTCTTGTAAAATGGGATGAATCCTCAGGACACACCATCTTATTTAACGCTTTTTTTGTTTTTCGTGATGGATGTTCTGTTTTGTACATAAAAATTTTAAACAAGTAATAGCCGCTCCAGTTGCTCAATTCGTACTTTATTAAGTTCACACGACCGGTTTCGGGCTCTGTATTAGGCCATTAACCAGTGTATCTGAAATGTTAATGCATAATATCGGCATGTAGATATTTTTAACAGAAGATGTGAGACGATGCTTATACATATATACTACAAGCGCAGACAGAATATACAACTTACGTTATATCGCAGCGAAGCAATGAGATAAAAATAGTAGAATTGAAGTGTATTTTAAAAAAAGCTGCACCCGATGACGTGATGAGAAAAAATGGTGTGTCATAACTATAAAAACTATACAATCCGACACCCTAAATCTGTAAATATGCTTTAACTTAAAAAGAGTTATCAGATGTGTTTCAAAATTGCATTGTATGTTTTTGAGATAAAATGTTAATAGTAAACAATAAACAGAAAAATACAAGTTAATTTGAAAACGCTTCGCGCCTAATGATAATGTGTCAAAAATAGGCGTGTCGTAATTGTAAAAATTGTACAATTCGATACATTAAAACTGATAACATGCTTTAGCTCTGACGTGTTTCAGAATTGCAACTGCGTCTCTTTAAAATAAAACGCTGATAGTAATTATCGGAAATTACTAAAAGTAAAAAAAAAAATAGTTGCAGTCAACGAGGCAACCAGGTCGAGCGTAAAGGGACGAGCTCTAATGAGTAAAATTTGAATCACAGGGAATTGTCGAGGGCTCTATTAGTCGACCTCAGTATTATTTGCACCTGGGACGAGGGCGCTTCACACGGGTTACCGTGAGTTTTTATCGTGATATTTCTCGGGGACGGGATGAACCTCTTGATTTTATTCACACAACTGGCCTGCTACAATTCACAGTGTGATGCGTTTTCCTCAGTCACCACTGTAGGTATACCGTATGGTCACCGCATGTTTGCCACAGAGAAATGGTTCAAATGGCTCTGAGCACTATGGGACTCAATTGCTGAGGTCATAAGTCCCCTAGAACTCAGAACTACTTAAACCTAACTAACCTAAGGACAACACACACATCCATGCCCGAGGCAGGATTCGAACCTGCGACCGTAGCGGTCGCGCGGTTCCAGACTGTAGCGCCAGAACCGCTCGGCCACCAGCGGCCGGCCCCACAGAGAAAGGCAAAGTCCAATAATAGCGTGGTCGGGTAATACCATAGCTTAAACGCATCATTGACCGCCTGCAGAAGTATGTTTACAAACAACCAGCTACGGCTGTGAACTTTCGAATGTCTTTAAAGGAAGCTGTCGTTAACTGGGCGACAGATATCCAAGGAATAGGCTCTCTTTGAATCAGCATTGCTTGTTAAGCGTCTTTTGCTTTGCTGAGGTCATCGGGCCCTAGACTTACACACTACTTAAACTAACTTACGCTGAGAACAGCACATACACCCATTCCCGAGTGAGAACTAGAACCTCTGGCGGGAGGGGCAGCGCAATCCGTGTCACGGCGCCCTAAACCGCGCGGTCACTCCACGCGGCGACCATTCTACGGCAGCCGTTATTCCTTGCTACATTTCGCAACCAGCCAATTCATCCTCAACTTAATAAGCAGTTTAAGCAGTCTGTTTATCATTGAACGAGAAAAGGCCTTTCTACGAGGTCTGGAACTTAAATAGTGGCAACTACTTATTCAGCCGGCCTTTGTGGCCGAGCGGTTCTAGGTGCTACAATCTTGAACCGCACGACCGCAGGTTCGAATCCTGCCTCGGGCATGGGCGTGTGTGATGTCCTTAGGTTAGTTAGGTTTAAGTAGTTCTAAGTCTAGGGGACTGATGACCTTAGAAGAAAAGTCCCATAGTGCTCAGAGCCATTTTTGAACTACTTATTCACAACCGATACAAAAGAGTTACATGTTTGCACCTCTTACTGTCTTCAAAGTTGCCACCAGAGTTGTGTAGAACCCGTTATCAGCAATGTGGAAGGCGCAGTATACCGTTAGCAAGGCCTGTTCTGTTGATGGTGCGAATGGAACGGTCTAAAGTTATGGTTATTCTCGTGTACAATTGTGGTGGTGTTACCCTAAAGCATTACGTTCCTGCACGGCAGACCGTTAGTGCGTAGTATTACTGTTCGTTTTTGGAGCATCACCTGCGACCAGCTTTGCCAAAGAAGCGGCGACACTTTCTACGCAACCAACCCATCATTTTGCACAACAGTGCGGGGGCGCATACAGCGCAAGCTGTGGCTGCTCTCTTCGGTCGATGGGGCTGGGAAGTTCTCTACCATCCACCATACTCCCCGGAGTTAAGTCCTTGTGACTTGGATTTGATTCCGAGGAACTGTTCCAGAGATTCGACAGGCAGTAGACCGCTCCATTCGCACCATCAACAGAACAGGCTGTGCTAACAGTATACTACACCTTCCCCATCGCTGGCAACGTGTTCTACACAACGCTGGGTGACTGCTTTGAAGGATAGTAACAGGTGCAAACATGTAACTCTTTTTTATCGCTTGTGAATAAATAGTTGCCACTATTTAAGTTCCAACCCTCGTATATTAAACAGGATGGCACGATACGGCAGGAAACCTGGCACAACGACCTTGGAAGATGTAGGCTTGTGATGTATTCCAAAGACATGTATAGGTTCATTCACGGTGATGGAAATCCACATTCGTAGCTCACCTTATACAAGATGGTTACAAGGTACACAGTACCCAGAATAACTTTGTAATTCTCCATACAACAAAAAAGGATTACTTTATGGAAATTTATGAAGGGACAGAAATTTAGTCTGACCTGAAAAATCCAAGGAAAAGACGCATAACGAGTAATGCATATTAAGAAGCGCCTATTTCTTGGATATCTGCCACACAGTTAATGACAACTTCTTTTAAAGATATTCCTCAAGTTCACAGCTGTACACGTTTGTTTGTAAATATACTATTGTCAGTTAACTTATTGCTAGTTTTCATCGTGTTATCTCATGAGGACTCGCTGAAAGACTTCATGGTAAATAAAGAACTGTCTTGAAAACTTTCAGAGTGCAATGCGTTTTAGTTAGTCTTTATTCTCTTGTTTACTGCAACCTCACAGCGTGTTTCTGTCTACGGCTATGAGAGCCAAGTGCAATAATATTGTGGTCGGCTTCCAAAGTTAATGTTATTGTCAAATAGTCAATCGTTGTGAAAGAGAGAGAGAGAGAGAGAGAGATAAATACTTGGTTGTCGAACGTGGTTGGAGGCAGACGTGTGTACTGGTTCTGAGGCTTCACTTTGGAATGCTGTTGCTAAAAAGGAAGACAATGTCCAGCCACGTGCGCTAGCTTTGCAGAAAGTGAAACGACGTGTTTATGGAACAATTTTAGTTCTCGTTTGCAAATTTTAGTGGCTGGCATTATTTGCATGTTACGGTACTGTTGTTTCATTACCTCACAAATTCATCAACTCGGGAAAGGAATACATCACTATTTGCCCATTATCATTTTTAACTACTACATGTATATTGTGTTTAGTGTTAATTCAATGAATGTTTGATGTTTGCCTAAAGTATTAACTTGAAGAGCGTTCGGATTCGTGTTTACACAATGGTAACGGTGTTCAGTAATGCAACCTTGTTGGTAACTTTTTAATTTCTCTGATTAAATCTCAAACCTGAAGCGCAATTATTTTTGTAATTATTCGACAATAAGCCACCACATACTACTAAATTTTAAAAAAATTCTAAAAGAAAAGTATTTTGGACTCGCATTACATTAGGCGAGATCTGACTATTAATTGTATCTCAAACTGGCGCAAGAACTTGGACCGCACACGGTAAGATTAATTGTAAATAGCAATCAGTGTCGTTTGCTTTACTTTAAATACAGAAGTTTCATATTCAGTGCAAGTAGTTGCAAGCCAGTATTGAGCACGAGGTTACCTTACGTACACAGATTAAAATCTAAAGGTTTCAAAATAATTGAAAAGCCACGATCGCTTCAATATCGTTCACTAGATGACCGGTTTCAGCACTGTGAAGGTGCCATCATCGGACCTGAAACGTGGATTAACACTATCCGATGACGGCACCTTCAGAGTGCTGAAACCGGTCATCTAGTGAACGATATTGAATCGATCGTGGCTTTTGAATTATTTTAAAAACTGAGTGATCGCCCCACGACACACCATGTGTTTACTGCTAAAAGTTTCACTATGACACAAAAGTAAAAAAGAAAACTTTCGTTTGAAAAGTCACACGGGTGGGAAGCTAGAAAGCATATTCTGGATATTAGTGACAGCAACAAATTTAAACTTAAAATTGCTAGAAAGTTACACCTGGGTAACAGCATAAAACTTTTAGCATTTTACCTTAAAACCATGCAGTTGAATTCTGAAACGCGTCATAATATAAATCTTTTAAGCTAAAGTATGTTAACAGTTTCCATCTATATAGTTACGAGACTCCTGTTTTCTCATGACGTCATACACACAAAACCGAAGTCATACACACAAAACCGAGGTCCACGAGAAAGACTATCGGCAGCGCGTACGTCACGAGGGTAGACCTTAGTACGCTCTCTCAACTCAGCAGACAAAACACGTTTCCTCACCTGTTAACCCACAACCAGATGTGTACATACTACCGAGAATTGCATCTTCTACTGGAATCTGCTATTATGAAGTCTTAGTGATTACTAGTCGTACAACAAAATTTAAAATCAACTCTCAACATAGATGGTATAACGACTTGTTTATAGCATTTAATCTCTTTTGCATATCAGTCCTCATTTCACACAAGACGTGGAGCCTTATGCAACCAATAATCATTTTCGCACGAGTTTAATTTTTTTTACCGCAGTACTGCCGTAACAAGTTATATAGGCCTTCCTATCATTGTGGGACTAATAACAGTAAGACTCCATAATAGTGGATTCCAGTACCTACACACCCAGTTACGAGTTAACAGGCGTAGAAACGCAGTTTTTTCGAATTGAGGAAGCGAGCGATCTCGACCTACCGTCGTGAAGTACGCACCGATGTCTGTATCTCACGTAGGTCTCACACAAAACTTTTTCAGATCTACCTGACTTTTACTGTTTTATCGTTTACTATTATCGTTTCATCTCAAAAAACATGCCTTGAATTTTGAAACACATTTGACATCTCTTTTTAAGCTAAACTATGTTGACAGTTTTTATAATTACGACATACCCAAACTTCTCATGACCTCACTCGGTGCAAAAGTTTTTTAAATCCTTTTGACTAAGCATAGAGTCACATCTTTTGCTAAAAATATCTATATGACTATCATGTTATGTATTAACATTGGACAGTTCCAGATACATTTACTAATGACTTAATACAAAGGCCTAAGGAAGTCGTGTGGACATATTGAAGTTAATTAAGCAACTACAGAGGCTTTACTTTAATTGAACAACAGTTATGGAATCAGCATTACCCAAACATAGAGAATATATATATATATATATATATATATATATATATATATATATATATATATATATAACAAGTAGCCCCACAAACACCAATCACCTATCACGTAACATGCCAAGCCCTTTTTGGGCGTTCGTGTGAACATGGGTCCTTTCAGACACCCGAACGTGCAAGAAGGTGGCGGACTGTGCGTACACTAGGTTTGGAGCATCGGCTTCTGCAGGCTACTGAGGAGAATGCAAATACAAGCCCCAGGCAAGTGGACCGCCAATATGTTGCAAGCCCAAGTACGATTATGTATATCCTGCATGACAAGCGCTACTATCCCTATCACCCGCAACGAGAGCAATGATTATCAGCAGTTGATTTCCTTCTCCGGGAAGGATTCTGTCGATAGGTTTTGCGCCACACCATCACAACTGTGGGATTTCTGTCATCAGTCCTCTTTACTGACGAAGCAACCATTATAAGAACTAGCATCATCAATCAAAAAATGGTTCAAATGGCTCTGAGCACTATGGGACTTAACATCTGTGGTCATCAGTCCCCTAGAACTTAGAACTACATAAACCTAACTAACCTAAGGACCTCACACACATCCATGACCGAGGCAGGATTCGAACCTGCGACCGTAGCAGCCGCGCGGTTCCGGACTGCGCGCCTAGAACCGCTAGACAACCGCGGCCGGCCATCATCATTCTATAAAACCGCCGTCTGTGGGCTACAGAGAATAATCGGCGAATGGCTGAGGCGTCTTATTAGCACCGGTTCAGCATCAATGTGTGGGCGGAGATTATTGACGACCGTGTACTTGGACCGGCTATTATTCCACATCGCATCGACAGAGGAACGTACCCGGACTTCCTGCCTAATAAGCTAAAAATGTATCTTTGGTAATACAACAGGTTATGTGGCTTCTGCATGAAAGAGCACCACTCCACTTCCACATTAAAGTTCGCCGACACCTCAGAAACATCTTCCCCGGACGCTGGATAGAACGCGGAGGCTCTGTAGCATGGCCTGCCAGATCAACGGCCTTAAGCCACGTGGATTTTTGCCTCAAGGGGCATCTGAAAACGTTGTGTATACTGAACCAGTTACTAATGTGCAGACACTTCATCAGCCTGTTCACGGCGCCTGTGATACTATCCGGCGAGAGGCCGGAACGTGAAAAAGAGGACGGCAGTCCGTGATGCGATGTGTGAACGCATGCACTGAACATCTGTTGTGACTTTGAGCGATGCATCACTCTACTGTGTTATGGGGCGATTTTTTGACGTTGCACGCACCCCTTCTATTTCCAGATACGTTTTAATAGGGCGTTCTGTTTCCCATTTCCATTCAGGAATACATCACTGCAGTTTATCGGTTTTATTAATGTTCACTGATCAGCCAAAACAATATGAGCACCAACTTAATAGCTTAACTGCCATCTTTGGAACGAAATACACCACCGATTCTACGTATTAGGGAGCCAACAGTTTGTCTATAGGTTTGTGGAGGCATTAGATTTCTACGCACAGGTCATGTAATTCACTTACGCAACGGACCGCTGATTTGCGTAAGGAGTAATGACGTCCGATAGCGGCCCACATGGTTTCCATAGGATTTACATCAGGCGAATTTGGTAGCCTAGACAGCAGTGTGAGTTCACTATGATGCTCCTCAAACCACCGTAACTGACTCCGGGATATGGACAGCTATACTGCTGAAACATAACACCGCCATCGGAGAAGACATCAAGCATGAGGGGATGTACATAGTTCGCAGATGTCAGCGTATCTTCGAGTACCATCACAGGTCCCATGCAAGTGCAGCAGAATGTTTCCCTTAGCATAATACTGCTCCCACCAGCCTGCGTCCGTGGCGCGCTGCACTTTTCCAGCCTCTCGTTCACCACGATTGACTGCGGTTGTAGAGACGACCATCGACCTAGTGTAGCAAAAAAGTGAATCAACCGAAGGGCCGACATGTTTCCATTGCTCGACGGTCGAATCCCGATAGTCCCGTCTTCACTGGAGCCGTAGTCTGCGATATCGGCGGGTCAACATGTGAAGACATAGGAGCGGTCTGTTGCGGAGCTCCATATTCAACAATGTATAATGAACTGTGTACTCCGAAACACTTGTGCGTGCCCCAGAATCGTGCCCTGTCGGCAAAGACACCACAGATCACCTCTTATTGTACTGCAGACAGCAGTCAAGCCTCCCAATCGCACGTTCTGTGAACAGTTGACGCCGTCCAACCATTTAGCGCCTTGTGGTAAATTCACTGCCCTTCTTCCTCTTTCCGTAGATTCTCGCGACTGTAGCAAATGAACATTTAACTAGATTCGCCGTTTTCGAGATACTCGTTCACAGGCTATGCGTAATAATAAACTGCCTTTTGTCAGAGTCGCTTATGTCAGTGTATTTTCCCATATTTTCGCTAGGGTGATACAACGTCCGTGTCTGCTCAGCTTATATGTTTTTGCTACCGCATAACGTGCTCGCAACGCCACCAGGCGGCACACGTCACGATGGTCAGTGATCATAATGTTTTGACTTACCAGCATACATGTACAGAGTATATCTGTTATTATTGTAGGATATTAGAGGTCTGGCAGAATGCATCATAACAAGCACATTTCACATAGTAACTTATGTTCGCATCCATTAGCGTATGGTGCTAGGCGTCATTGAACAGCTTCTGTCAACGTCAGGAGAGTAGGCACGTAACATACCATCGAAGCCGTCGTGGTAGCAGGTCTTGGGTAACAATTTCAATGTAGATTGATGGGATCACTGCTGTCACCTGCAACGGGCACTTACGCGTCCCAAAAAAGCATATACCACGCATTCATATAATTCAAATGCCTAGTTGGGCAATGTATCCACCTACTTTAGTGAGGATGCACAAGTGTGTCCGACCTCCTGTGGCAATCTCAGAGTAGCGAACAGTGAGTAAACTGGACAGGTATTGCGGATAGGTGGTGCTCGGTGAGAATGTGGATCGTTCGGGAAGGCGTACCGAGATAGCTCGCGCACTAGCGGTAACGCTGTGTCTCGGATGGTAGAGTGGTTAACGCACCTGCCTAGTAAGCTGGAGCTCCCAGGACTACATCTACATCTACATCTACATCCATACTCCGCAAGCCACCCGACGGTGTGTGGCGGAGGGTACCCTGAGTACCTCTATCGGTCCTCCCTTCTATTCCAATCTCGTATTGTTCGTGGAAAGAAGGATTGTCGGTTTGCTTCTATGTGGTCTCTAATCTCTCTGATTTTATCCTCATGGTCTCTTCGCGAGATGTACGTAGGAGGGAGTAATATACTGCTTGACTCTTCGGTGAAGGTATGTCCTCGAAACTGTAACAAAAGCCCGTACCCAGCTACTGAGCGTCTCTCCTGCAAGGTCTTCCACTGGAGTTTATCTATCGTCTCCGCAACGCTCCTGCGACCACCAAACGATTCCGCAATGAAGCGCGCTGCTCTCCGTTGGATCTTCTCTATCTCTTCTATCAACCCTTTCTGGTACGGATCCCTCACTGCTGACCAGTATTCAAGCAGTGGGCGAACAAGCGTACTGTAACCTACTTCCTTTGTTTTCGGATTGCATTTCCTTAGGATTCTTCCAATGAATCTCAGTCTGGCATCTGCTTTACCGACGACCAACTTTATATGATCATTCCATTTTAAATCACTCCTAATGCGTATTCCGAGATAAATTATGGAATCAACTGCTTCCAGTTGCTGACCTGCTATTTTGTAGCTAAATAATAAGGGACTTATCTTTCTATGTATTCGCAGCACATTACACTTGTCTACATTGAGATTCAATTGCCATTCCCTGCACCATGCGTCAATTCGCTGCAGATCCTCCTGCATTTCAGTACAATTTTCCATTGTTACAACCTCTCGATACACCACAGCATCATCTGCAAAAAGCCTCAGTGAACTTCCGACGTCATCCACAAGGTCATTTATGTATATTGTGAACAGCAACGGTCCTATGACACTCCCTTGCGGCACACCTGAAATCACTCTTACTTCGGATGATTTCTCTCCATTGAGAATGATATGCTGCGTTCTGTTATCTAGGAACTCTTCAATCCAATCACACAATTGGTCTGATAGTCCATATGCTCTAATTTTGTTCATTGAACGACTGTGGGGAACTGTATCGAACGCCTTGCGGAAGTCAAGAAACACGGCATCTATCTCTGAACCCGTGTCTATGGCCCTCTGAGTCTCGTGGACGAATAGCGCGAGCTGGGTTTCACACGGGTGTCTTTTTCGAAACCCATGCTGATTCCTACGGAGTAGATTTCTAGTCTCCAGAAAAGTCATTATACTCGAACATGATACGTGTTCCAAAATTCTACAACTGATCGACGTTAGAGATATAAGTCTATAGTTCTGGACATCTGTTCGACGTCCTTTCTTGAAAACGGGGATGACCTGTGCCCTTTTCCAACCCTTTGGGGCCGGCCGCAGTGGTCTAGCGGTTCTAGGCGCTCAGTCCGGAACCGCGTGACTGCTACGGTCGCAGGTTCGAATCCTGCCTCGGGCATGGATGTGTGTGATGTCCTTAGGTTAGTTAGGTTTAAGTAGTCCTAAGTTCTAGGGGACTGATGACAACAGATGTTAAGTCCCTTAGTGTTCAGAGCCATTTGAACCATTTTGCCAATCCTTTGGAACGCTACGCTCTTCTAGAGACACATTTTCGCTCGTCGCCTCTGATCCTGCGTAATGTCCCGTTTGCAAGTGACAGTAGTGATCCCCTTCATTTCACGTACACTACTGGCCATTGAGCAACACCTACAACGTGCTGACATGAGAAACGTTTCCAACCGATTTCTCATACACAAACAGCAGTGGACAGGCGTTGCCAGGTGAAACGTTGTCGTGATGCCTCGTGTAAGGAGGAGAAACGCGTCCCATCACGTTTCCGACTTTGATATAGGTCGGATTGTAGCCTATTGCGACTGCTGTTTATCGTATCGCGACATTGCTGCTAGCGTTGGTCGAGATCCAATGACTGTTAGCAGAATATGGAATCGGTGGGTTCAGGAGGGTAATACGGAACGCCGTGCTGGATCCCAACGCCCTCGTATCACCAGCAGTAGAAATGACTGGCATCTATCTTAGCCGCATGGCTGTAACGGGTCGTGCAGCCACGTCTCGATCCCTGAGTCAACAGATAGGGGCGTTTGCAAGACAACAACCATGTGCACAAACAGTTCGACAACGTTTGCAGCAGCATGGACTATCAGCTCGGAGACAATGGCTGCAGTTACCCTTGACGCTGCATTACAGACAGGAGCGCCTGCGATGGTGTACTGAACAACGAACCTGGGTGCACGAATGGCAAAACGTCATGTTTTCGAATGAATCCAGGTTCTGTTTACAGCATTATCACGGTTGCATCCGTGTGCGCCGACATCGCGGTGGAAACGTGTATTCGTCATCGCCATACTGTAGTATCACCAGGCTTGTTGGTATGGGGTGCCATTGGTTACACGTCTCGGTCACCTCTTGTTCGCACTAACGACACTTTGAACAGTGGACGTTACATTTCAGATGTGTTACGACCCGTAGCTCTACCCTTGGTTCAAATGGTTCAAATGGCTCTGAGCACTATGGGACTTAACATCTATGGTCATCAATCCCCTAGAACTTAGAACTACTTAAACCTATCTAATCTAAGGACAGCACACAACACCCAGGCTCTACCCTTCATTCGATCCCTGCGAAACCCTACATTTCAGCAGGATAATGCACGACCGCATGTTGCAGGTCCTCTACGGGCCTCTCTGGATACAGAAAATGTGCGACTGCTGCCCTGGCCAGCACATTCTCCAGATCTCTCACTAACTGAAAACGTCTGGTCAATAGTGGCCGAGCAACTGGCTCGTCACAATACGCCAGTAACTACTCTTGATGAACTGTGGTATCGTGTTGAAGCTGCATGGGCAGCTGTACCTGTACACGCCATCCAGGCTCTGTCTGACTCAATGCCCAGACGTATCAAGACCGTTATTACGGCCAGAGGTGGTTGTCTGGGTACGGGTACTGATTTCTCAGGATCTATGCACCCAAATTGCTTGAAAATGTAATCACAAGTCAGTTCTAGTATAATATACTTGTCTGATGAATACCCGTTTATTATCTGCATTTTTTCTTGGTGTGCTATTTTAATGGCCAGTAGTATATAATGTTTCACAGCTGCGGATTCTGTTTGGCGTCTGGTATTTCGGACACGTCCGAAAGAACGGACACGACGCATTCACATATGATTTCAATGCATTAGTTACATCGGGGCAAAAGAAATGTCGGGTCGAGGTTTTATTACCATTATTTGTAAACGCTGTGGTCGATATAGTTGCGGATATTCCAGGCGGGGCAAGGTGATGGGTTTCCGCCTCTTACTGGGACGTGAACGCGTTGCTTTTGGCTGTGAAAAAGCCTGTTTGATAGGTTTTGCATAGAGAGCTATACCTGTGCGTACTGCCGAGTCTGTTTCACCCTGCGTCACTTTATCATCAAACGGGGACACAATTGTGTTTGTTACTGAGTGGAGCGGACAAGAAATGGAGCGGTATTCTGTGGAGAAAATGGCGGAGGTGCGCTGTGCTTACCGGGCGGCGGACGGAAAAGCTCACGCTGCCCAACGTTTGTACGTTAGACGGTTTTTGAATTGTCTAGTGCATGATCCACGTTCATTTACTGCCATTCACATGTCCCTAGGAGAGACAGATTCACTTACGGCACGTTTTCCACTGGCATATTCTTGTAATGGCCCATATACATTTAAGGCCTACTTCGAAACCCGGTTTAACCATTTTGTGCTACATGTGCAAAGGCCTGACGGATGCGGTAGTCAACACGCAGTGCGTTCACCAGGGCTCAACAAGATCGCGGCGTGTTGCACAGGAAATTGGTTTAATCAATTCCACAGTTTGGTGTGTGTGGAATGAAGATGATTGGCACCCCTGCCGTCTTCAGAGGGTTCACGCCTTTAACCCAGACAATTCTCCACGTCGAATTGACTTCTGTCAGTGGTTTATGTAAAGGTGTGCCATTCACCCGGACTTTCCGTACGCGTATTTCTTACAGATGAGGCATCCTTTACACCAGATGGTGCCTTCAACAGCTACAAGCAACGTGCGTGGGCACGGGAAAAGCCGCACGCCGCCTCTGTTCGTGGTCACTTCACTGTCAACATTTGGGCAAGCTAGGCAGACCATAATCTGGTCGGTCAAAACTGAACTCATACAGATACTCAATCCTTTTATGAGAAACCCTGCAAGAGTTGCTGGAACATGTTCCACTCAACGTGCGGCAGCGAATGTGGTAGCAACACGATGGTGCGCCTGGTGAGAACTAGATAGGGCACGGTGGGCCGATGGCATGACCTGCACAATCCCCTGACGCCAAACGACTTTTTCTTCAGTGACCTCTTTTTTGACCTCCCGAATTCTATTGTCTGTGACACACCCGTTGCGAATGATGAAGAGCTTAGAATCTTTTAAAGGATGCGACAGTCACTCCACAGTCGTTGTACAGGGTGCCTTCAGGCAGGAGGGCATAAGTTCAAGCACTTTTTGTAACTGTTTTCAGTTATAAAACTTCACCCCGACCTCTCATTTACTTTGATGGCACAAATAAATTGAGAACTTTGCCCTGCAGACCTCCTACTTTGACAGCTCGGATGGTATGTTGTGTGCATACCCTCTTGGCTTCTCACGACGCTGTTCAGCGACGCTTAGCGCCGTACGCTAAGGGGTGTGGACGTGGGTTGCTATGTGAAGTATGCTTGGTTTGACCCAATCTGTTAGCCCTCTCATTTTCTACATTCATTTCAGATACACTCTGCTTACATGCATTTGTGTGTGTGTGTGTGTGTGTGTGTGTGTGTGTGTGTGAGAGAGAGAGAGAGTATTGCTGTCCTTTTGCGTACTTATTTGTCAATGTACTTATGTCTACTGAATATCTGGTGATAGAATGTTTATAGATCCTGACGTCTGATGGTGGACCTTGCTCGGTAAAAATACGCTGACAGAAAAAAATTGGAACACCAGACGACATTTGCACGTAAACGAAAGTTGACAGGCGTTTTTGGTAAGGTACAGGATTGGTAATCAGGGCACATAGGCTGCTGGAGTGGAATGGTGACCCCACTGGAGGGCTGGTAAAAAGTCAATGATTAAGTAGCACTTGCAGACTGCGGTGATCTACACCGATCATTCTGTTGTATAAAAGAAATGAGAATAAATCGAAAAATTTTAAAAGCTTGCAGATATGAGCTCACTAGTTGTAAAATTAAGTCAATTATCAGGTCTTGTGAATATGAAGAACAACAATTTGTAAAAGCTATTAGGTTTCCAGAATACTCAAATAGCAAGATCTCATAAATACGTGAATTAACTGTTATGGAGAACATTCAACAATATGATGTTATGGAAGCCTGAAAGATCTACACTTCACATGGGCCGCGCGTCTGAATTCCGTGCTCGAGAGCTCAAGTGAGAACAACAGCCAGGAGGGCCTGTGCACACCAATAACGGCTCCTAGAACACACAAACCCGGTATTAATACGCAGTTCACTAAAATACTAAAACCAACAGCCAAGCACTGGGTAACACTAAATTCAGGAATAGATGTTAAATGGTATAGTGTCACAACCGCAGTTACTATTAAAACAATAGTTCTTTACACAATCTCCAATTACGTGAAATTTCACTTGATAAATTTATAAACTACAAATAGTTCAAGGTGATAATGACCAGACAATTCGCAAAAAAACTTTAAATACCCAAGCACCGTTTGATGGAGCAAAATTGTTACTATTACAGTTGCCAACAAGGAAGAAGTTTGCAATTCCAATTTAAATTATTGGCTGAAATTTTAAAAGGAGAATAAACTATGATTCATAAAATCGACCACTTAACATATTAACAATAATAATAAAATAAGGAATCATCGAATATTGGCCCACTTGAAATTCAAGGTAAAGACGAAGGAACCAGGACACAGTGCAGTTACATGAATTTGCAATACCAAGTATCCCGGACGTCCAAGTGGTTTAAGGAAAGACTAGCGAAATTAAAAGTAGCTACATGGAGCAGTCACATCCAAAAGTTCCACCACAAAATGGCTCACCATTTAAAGTTAGTACAGGACCTCGTTGTTAACATGCACGCCAGGGAAAACTCCCATGCTCTCCTCAGGATTCGCGATTGACGCAACTCTTAAGCAGAGCCTATGTTGACCGGTGACTGCTTCTGCACTCCAATTTCCCTCGCCGCCAGATTCAGACGCAAGAATGTCAACACCATGCATCCTCGCAGTACACCAAGCACCGACTGACTACTCGCGATGATCCGTGAGCTGTCTTCCCTATGTAACTCCCACCGACCGGGACTCAAACTGCCACCGACCGAGACGCTATCACTGCCCCCGACAAATCCTCTGTCATTGCTGCCAAGAGAGTCTCCATCACAGCTCTGAGTGACTCTCCATCACTGCTGCTAACCGAGTCTCTGTCACTGGCGCTGACTGAGTCACTGTCACTGCCACCGACCGAGACTCCCACTGCCACCGACCGAGACGCTATCACTGCCCCCGACAATGTCATTGTTGCCAACTGAGTCTCCATCACAGCTCCGAGTGAGTCTCCATCACAGCCGCTGACCGAGTCTCTGTCACTGGCGCTGACTGAGTCACTGTCACTGCCACCGACCGGGACTCCAACTGCCACCGACCGAGACGCCATAACTGCCCCCAACAAAGCCTCTGTCATTGCTGAAAACTGAGTCTCCATCACAGCTCCGAGTGAGTCTCCATCACTGCTGCTGACCGAGTCTCTGTCACTGGCGCTGACTGAGTCACTGTCACTGCCACCGACCGGGACTCCAACTGCCACCGACCGAGACGCCATAACTGCCCCCAACAAAGCCTCTGTCATTGCTGAAAACTATCCATCACAGCTCCGAGTGAGTCTCCATCACTGCCGCTGACCGAGTCTCTGTCACTGGCGCTGACTGAGTCACTGTCACTGCCAGCGACCGGGACTCCAACTGCCACCGACCGGGACGCCATAACTGCCCCCAACAAAGCCTCTGTCATTGCTGAAAACTGAGTCTCCATCACAGCTCCGAGTGAGTCTCCATCACCGCCGCTGACCGAGTCTCTGTCACTGGCGCTGACTGAGTTACTGTCACTGCCACCGACCGAGACTCCCACTGCCACCGACCGAGACGCTATCACTGCCCCCGACAATGTCATTGTTGCCAACTGAGTCTCCATAACAGCTCCGAGTGAGTCTCCATCACTGCCGCTGACCGAGTCTCTGTCACTGGCGCTGACTGAGTCACTGTCACTGCCACCGACCGAGACTTCCACTGCCACCGACCGAGACGCTATCACTGCCCCCGACAATGTCATTGTTGCCAACTGAGTCTCCATCACAGCTCCGAGTGAGTCTCCATCACTGCTGCTGACCGAGTCCCTGTCACTGCCGCTGACTGAGTCACTGTCAGTGCCTCCGACCGAGACTCCACAACTTCCTCCGACTGAGACTCCGTCACTGCCTCCGAGCGAGTCTCCGCCACTACTGCCGACCGAGAGTCCCACTGCCGCCCGCCAAGACTCCTCACTGCCCCCAACCAAGTCTCTGTCACTGCTGCCGACCGAGTCTCCGTCACTGAAGCCGACCGAGTGTGCGTCACTGCCGCCGACCGCGTCCTACTTCAACAGCTGCAACCGTCCTAAATAGAGGGCAATAGCCAACCAGGTCGCCGCAAACCGCCTAAATTCGACAGAGAAATTATCCTACCATGAGCATCGCAGGAAGCCATGACTCAGTTTTTCTACATCTGAAAGATGATTTAATTTAAAGTTTCACACCAGTCCTGTAAGAGTGGCCCTAGTTGCGCCGCTGTGAGGATGCAAATTAGGTTTGCCTTAAATACACTCTGTAACTGTCGTGAGCGTTAGCTGCCTTTGGGTGGGGGCGTCGTTACATGATGTAGGACACCTTTAAGGCTACGAAGATGCCAATATCAACATCCCACTGAGATTGAACGAGGTCCTGTAGTCGGTGTACGAAAAGCTGGATGTTTCTTCTGTGATATGCAGAAAGGCTTGGCAGGAATATAGCCACTGTACACGCTTTCTGGCAGTGGTTGCCACGAGTAGGTACAGTTAATATAAGACCGGGCCCTGGACTACCATGTCGCATTACAGAGAACATCATGGTCGGCGTACAGTTCTGGCGCATCATACAGCAGCTGCAGCAAGATTCATGACCAACAGTTGGCATGACGCCGCGTAGCTTGCATTCCACTGACCCCAAACACAGCCATTTGCGGCTCAAGGGTGCCAAGTTAGAGCTCACTGGAGGACAGGAAGATGAACTGTTGTGGTTTCTGATGATGAAAGCTGGTACTGCCTCGGTGCTGATTAGATTTTGGCTGGGTGATAGCCTGAAACCAATACTTCTGCATGCTAGAGAAACTGGACCTACACCTGGAGTTACGGTGTCAGCTGCGATGTCGTATGTCAGCAGGAGTACTTGTATGTCAATCTGACGATTGGACCTGTTGTTGTGCAATCCATAAACAGCATTCCAGCTGGTGTTTTCCAACAATATAACGCTCAACCACATGCCACTGTTGTAACCCAGCATGGTGTTGGGTGTCGCCATGTTGCTTTGGCTTGCTCGATCACTAGATCTGTCTCCAATCGAGCACATACGAGAAATCTTCGGACGATAACTGAAGCGCCGTCCACTGACAGCATTAACCGTCCCTTCATTGACCGACCAAGTGCAACAGGCGTGGGATTCCATAATTTGCGGTGGCTTACCTGACGCTTATATTAGCCTCTGATCTTGGTATGTTAATATTTAAATATGTTACCGAGACAAATGTGTTCCCGAAATTTTATTGCTCAACGGTAATTACTTTATGTTGTTGCGAATTTTTTTCGTCAGTGTACAGGTAACTAGGTGTTTATTACCAGTAAAGCACTAAATTAAGCTGGCAGATTCAGCACCTGCTACAAATGCTCGGCGTGACTTCTGTGACGTTCCTGTTACGTGGTGGGTCCGGAGTGAGCTTCCTGTAATTGCCGGAAGCCGCGCAGCAGAGTGCCTGATTCGATCAGTCCGGCAGCCGGCTGACGCAGGCAATCACGCCGGCTTGTTTATAATGCAAGGCGCTGACACTCTTGATTAAGGCAGGGCAGCGGCCACTGTGATCGGAGCGTAGCGTCGCGCCGTGTCGATGTGCGGACCGCTTGATCGTGGCGTCCATTAGCGCGCTGGTCGATGATTTCTCCAGGGGCAGTTTGTTGGTCGCACTTACGCAGCGTTGTCTCAGCTACCGAAATAGCGGCACACAGCCAGCTACTCCTGCATCGGTTGCACGCAGCACTCGGATCAAAAAGATGTATTCCCCCCCCCCCCCCCCCCCCATCTGACACAAGGGCCTCAGGAGAACTACGAAATGGAATGCACGGATACACAAAAAAATTTGAAAGCGAACAAAACGCGGCTGGTATAATAAAAAAATGCAGGATCGATGCGAACATAAGAAAAAAGGCAAAGTAGGTATGGAACTGAAGTCGCTTAATATGAAGATAAGAAAGAGCCAGGTGCGAGTGGGACTCGCACACTGAGGGTTCGTACAAACTTATGTATACATATAACGTGTTTTCGTAACAGCGTGGAAAACTATAACAAGACATAGAGAATGCTCCACTGAACTATTTGGGTCAGGGAACCTGGGGTCGGAGAAGCCAGCTTAAGGGGATATGGAAGTAAACTTGTCTACAGTTTTGTCTGGCATTACCTTCAATTATCTTCAATTACGCAATGTCTGAGAGTGACACCATTAACAATGACGAATGCAGAATCACAGAACAGGAAGTGATCCACTCCATTCAAAAGCTCAAAAACAACACGGCCACAGGCGAGGACCAGATATCAGCAGAGATGTTAAAACAGGGCGGAAGCAAACTACACAAAGAAATTGACAACCTTATCACAATGATCTGAAAAACTGAAACGCTGCCTGATGAATGGAAAACTGCAATAATTTGTCCCACGCACAAGAAAGGAAACAGAATGGAATGTGGAAATTACAGAGGAATGAGTTTGCTGAACATCACATACAAAATCCTGTCAGTGACCGTTCTGGAAAAACTTAAACCTTACGTGGAAGACATTATTCAAGATTACCAGGCTGGATTTCGAACAAATCGCTCCACAACTGATAATTTGTTTACTACACGACAGATCTTTGAGAAATACTGGGAATTTAACAAAAACTTCCACTGTCTCTTCATTGACTTCCAGCGAGCCTACGACAGCATCCACAGAAGTAGCCTCAACAACACCTTACGAGAATTTAGTAGATCCAGTAAAATCACTTGGATGATACAACTGTGCATGGTTCAAATGGTTCAAATGGCTCTGAGCACTATGGGACTTAACATCTGTGGTCATCAGTCCCCTAGAACTTAGAACTACTTAAACCTAACTAACCTAAGGACATCACACACATCCATGCCCGAGGCAGGATTCGAACCTGCGACCGTAGCAGTCGCGCGGCTCCGGGCTGAGCGCCTAGAACCGCTAGACCACCGCGGCCGGCTAACTGTGCATGGATGGCTCCCAGCCAGAGGATCCATATTTCCCACCTTTCCAATTAAAACAGGCTTACAACAGGGAGACGCTCTTTCATGTGTCCTCTTCAACCTTGCATTAGAGAAAGTGGTTCGGGAGAGTAATTTACATCTATACAATGGTCTCCGATTCGAACATAGTAAAGTAAAATTCCTGGCTTATGCAGATGATATAGTGTTGCTGAGTGAAACTGAAGAAGAACTGAAAGTCATGTACAGATCTCTCAGGCACAGTGCCAGCAAAATCGGGCTTTTGATTAACCAAGAGAAAACCGAATATATGGAAATAGGTCGAGTCATAAACCCAAATCCTTACTTTGAAATCGACCAGCATTCTAAATTCAGAAAAGATCTCCAGTTTAAATACATTGGATCACGTTTCAACAGTAAAAATATCATAACAATGGATATAAATGAAAGAATAGCCTCAGGGTCAAGATGTCTGTACTCACTAACCAACCCACTCAAAAGTAAAGCTTTGTCAATCACTACAAAGATGAAGATACACAACACTATTATCTGCCCCATAGTACTGTACGGTTCAGAAAGCTGGACACTTACAAAGAATGAAAGAGAAAAACTGAATGTTTTTGAAAGATAAGTAATGAGAAAAATCTGCGGGCCCGGGTTGGAGAATGGCGTATGGAGAATTCGAAAGAACAATGAAATTTATCAGTTAATGAAGCAACCCACTATCATCCAGAAATTAAAAAGTAGGAGCTGCAATGGGCTGGACATGTGGCCAGAATGGAAAACTACAGAATCACCAAGAAAGCAGGTGAAGGAACTTCCCAGGCAACAAGTCCATTGGGCCGACCTCGTACAAGGTGAAAAGATGACATAGAGGAGGACATCGCAGCATTAGGAATTTGCACAGGGTGGAGAGAGGCTGCGAGAGATAGAAGGCGGTGGAAGCAGATCGTTGATGCAGCGCGTGGTCTACAGGGCCTGCGATCGCTAACTAACATACGTACAGCTTTACATGTTCTGTGCTGTTTATTTACATGCATACTCCTTATTTTCCTGCAAGGAAACAAGGAGGACGGTACATAATTAGCAGGAGGTCACGATGCAGGTTTTGTTTACTTTACTTCTCCATAAGGCGGCTTTTTTGAGTCGTATTTCCATTGTCCAGTGACAAAAGGAGCTATGAGTCAACGACAGACCCATTCATTATTCAGTGCTATTCAGAGAGGTGCAATACAATACGATGAACGGTACAGTGTTTCCTGGTCGTTGTATTGGAAGTGGAGGTCCTATTCCATGGCCTGCGAGGTCACCCGACCTTAATGCCCTTGAATATTTCCTATGGGGATGCCTAAAGTCACTTCTGCATGAGACCTCAGAGAATACGAAGAAACAATTAGTTGTAGAATTGTAGCTACCAGTGATGTGTTTTTCGAAACACACCACGGATATTTTCCAAAGTGCGTCAGAATCCTGTTTGCCGATGTCATGCTTGCAGTGAGGTTGATGGCCGTCAGTTTCAGTACATTTTGTAAGATACAGTATAAATGGTACAGCCGGCCGGGGTGGCCGAGCGGTTCTAGGCACTACAGTCTGGAACCGCGCGACCGCTACGGTCGCAGGTTCGAATCCTGCCTCGGGCTTGGATGTGTGTGATGTCCTTAGGTTAGTTAGGTTTAAGTAGTTCTAAGTTCTAGGGGACTGATGACCTCAGAAGTTAAGTCCCATTGTTCTCAGAGCCATTTGAACCATATAAATGGTACGTTCACTGCGTCAATTACGGTATTTGCAGTTAAGAAAATAAAAAAGTAATGAAAATAAGAAAGAAAACAGTAATGTGATTTTGTTCATATTATATCCTTAAGCTGGTTTCTCCGACCCTAGATTCCCTATCTCAAAATGTTCGGTGGAGCATCCTCTATGTCCTGTTAAATTTTTGCGGACTCTTATGAAAACACCCTGTAGACAGTCTATCCATTCAGGGAATCGAGAATGCTGACGATTTTTGCCCGTTGTCGATACTGATACCGGCTAGTGGTCTCAGGGATTCCAGAACTTTCCTTAATGTTTTAATTTCAATTTTGAAGTCGTACAACAAATGAGAAAAGAAATATTTTTTCGTGCGATATTACTGCAAAATAAAAATTTCGGAATTTTCTGTTTACTTGTACCATGACCCTTGGTTCTTGCCAAATTTCATGATTCTACGTCAACGGGAAATACCCTCTACGTTTCGATGAGTGAGTCTCGGAGTGTCAAAATTTGTGACATAGATGGCCGTATCTTTTGACTTCATTGACTTAGAAGATTAAAATTTCTACACCACCAAGGTATGTGACGTAAATTATGTAATTGTCGAATTTGTTTCCTTTACTTGCACTGTGAAATCTTGTTTCTCGCCAAATTTCGTGATTGTAGGTCAAAGGGAAGAACCCAAGCACCCTATAAAATTTGATGACGAAAGTTTTCGAATATCAAAACATGTGACATAAATAACCTTATCTTTTGTCTGCATCCACTTAGCTTACAATCTGTAAACCGTCAAGGGACCTTGAAACGTCCCCACTGCAGTTCTTGTAGAGATAATGGTACTGGTGGGCCATCAAAGATTCAGACCCACTGTAGTCCTTGTAGAGACGGCCAGCAGCCATCTGTTGCGACTGTGCAGGTGCACAATCACCATCGAAGAGTCTTGCGGACAATATAGCAAGTCCATGAACCACCACTTGTGCACTCACAAAGTTTTTGGAATTGTCCTTAGAACCAGCAATGCTGTTATCCAGTCCCATGGGGGCTATGTATGTAGGCTGTTTAGGTTCTTACGTAGCGCTCTGTATGAAAATCACTGGCTGTGCTGTGTGCAGTCCGTGGCTAGTTTGCATTGTTGTCTGCTATTGCAGTGTTGGGCAGTTGGCTATTAACAGCGCGTAGAGTTGCGCAGTTGGAGGTGAGCCGCGAGCAGTGGTGGATGTGGGGAAGTGAGATGGCGGATTTTTGAGAATGGATAATCTGGAGGTGTGTCCATCAGAAACAGTACATTTGTAAGAATGGGTGTCATGAACTGCTATATATATTATGACTATTAAGGTAAATACATTGTTTGTTCTCTATTAAAATCTTTCATTTGCTAACTATGCCTATCAGTAGTTAGTGCCTTCCGTAGTTTGAATCTTTTATGTAGCTGGCAGTAGTGGCGCTCGCTGTATTGCAGTACTTCGAGTAACGAAGATTTTTGTGAGGTTAGTGCTTTGTGAAAGGTATAGGTTAATGTTAGTCAGGGCCATTCTTTTGTAGGGATTATTGAAAGTCAGATTGCGTTGCGCTAAAAATATTGTGTGTCAGTTTAAGCACAGTCATTTATAATTTTTCTAAGGGGACGTTTCAACCTTAGACATAACTACGTGACATAAATTTGACCTTGATAAGCCAAAACGTTACAGAGAAAAAGGTCCTTAACAGACGGACAGACAAACAGACAAACGGAAAAAAAATTACAAAAAAAGAATATATTTTCGTGTTATATAATAAAAATTAAGAATTTTCAGGTTTTTTCCATTAATTTTATCGTGAAAACTTGCTTTTTGTCAAATTCCATGATTCTAGGTCACCGAGAAGTACCATAAAGCTTTTGATAAGTAGTTTTCGAATATCGAAATATGTCACATAAGCGAATGTATCTTTTGACTGAATAGACTTGGACGCTCAAAACATTTGCACCCGCCAAGGTTACGTATAGCCTAATATTTGACAAAAATTTGAACGTCATTCGCCCTCTAGTTTCTGAGAAAATAGGGTTCTTAACAGTCGAACATTCAGACAGACAGACAACAACAAAACCGTCCTGTAAGGTCAATGCAATTTTGTCATATGATGACATGATGGAGACCGTGGCTGTTGTTTGAAGATAAATGTTGATGGTCCTGTAAGGGCTCCATTTTTACAGATTGAAGCATGGAATTACAGTCGTGTAGATTTAAGAGTGAGGGACGATCAAACTGCGTACAGTTCCCCTCATATTTATTTATTACTACTTAATTGACCCGACGTACATTGTTCTGTCCTAATTTCAATAAATTTGTTTGTATCCGTTTTGCGAATTTATGACAAGCCATTGCAAAAGTGTAAACTAAGCAACAATGAGAAAAAAACGTATTTTGGAGCTGTCATAGCATCTGTGAACGAGTTTGGTCCTGGATATTCAATTTGACGAGGAGTGCATTCGGAAGTACCCAATGGGAAATTTTGCAAGCGAGATAAATTCTCGCATATTTGTTGCACCAGATGACATCATTTGGAAGCAACCGTTGTAATTGTGGATTAGTGTTAGGAAATGTGTGTAATCTGTTCCTTTTCCGGAAACCAATGAGCACAATGGCTCTGGTGACGGTACCAATATCGCCAGTTAGACTTTGCCACTTGTGCAACACAATCCAGCGTTTCCCCTATAATGTGGACACCCAACGCTCATCCGTCTTGCAGTCTTGCCAGTAATCAGCTGTTGCAACGTTTGTTTGTCTTTTTCCATGACTGTTCAGATTCATTGCCGTGCGATTGGTTCCTACTAATTGATGATATCTCATTCTTCGTTTGCATTTAGTCCTCCCTTTCCTGTGCGTGCTGAAGGTGTATGTGATAATCGAACCCGTTCAATTTCACTTCTCTCTTCGCGTTGTTCTGCAGTTCGATTAATTATTCGTTTCGTTTGTAGTATTCGTATTTCTGCGATGTTAATTGGTCAGTGTTATTGGCGGCACTGTTTTGCGATTAAATTGTCTCAATTCAACTCGTGTCAATTGCGACACAATTTGCGATGCGAATAATCACAATTCCAGTAATAATCGCTTTGTTGATTTTTCACAACCCAGTATTTCGTAGGTAAACCCGTAAATTTGTTTGAGATAAACCGACGACACCTGACTTATTTGATGAAACTATTGCGATGAACTTACAATGTAAGTACAATAAAACTGAAAATAAATAACTTAATCAACTTTTCGTCGCTATGCAACAGACTGGCTTCGTTCACAGTTTGATAGTCAGCTGTCAAACGACGTTTGGGCACGTAGTAGCGAAATAAATTGGAACTGAAATCGAAATTAGATACCTACATTTACCTGGCAGGCCGTGAGTGAAAGAACACAAAAGTAAATTTACTCTGGAATCCGTATTTTCTAAATGTTTCAGATGTTTTTCCGATTGAAAATATTCAAATGGGTTACATAACGTAATGGGTCACATAACGAAAAAATGTAACACTCAACCAAGTATGTCGTTCCTATCGTCAGTTGTGCTTGAGAGTGCGTACAAAAATTATTTTTGCAATTTGTCCGAATTTTCTGACCACAATTGTGGAACTGCCCCAAATTTTTTTCCAGACAATTTTTCCAGGATCATAAAGAAAAGAGCAAAAAGAACTACGCGTATCATCAGCTATAATCTTCAGTTCATATAAAAATCCCATAGAAAAAGTACTTTCAGGTTCTCCCTAATAAAAACCTTATTTCGATTGCTGTGAACATTAAATATTTAACCAAATTTGTCCAGCCGTTTTCTGTTGACGCGCTTAGCCACGAACAGCTTTTTATTTGTATCTATACAGACTAATTGTCGGGTTATAAGCAGTCATCAGGTAACAATTGGCTACTGTCCAGGAAGACATTCTAATATGACTGATACAGATCGCTACTCGATCCTTTATCAATTCTGTTTCTTTCAAGTACAAAGTGGGTAGTAATGAGCGTTGGGAAGGGGTTGGAATGTTCTCACGTGACATTGTTGATTCCGGGACATCTCCTGTCTGTTATGGAGTTGCAGAAAAGAGGTTCTGCTCAGTTCGGTTGGCAGTTCTCGGATGGCCCACAGAGCTACCTCGGCGCATTCTGAAGTTGCGGTTTCCGAGAGGTAATCCCAGACGCGTGGCCGCAACGGTGCCTTAGCCCCCAAGTACCCACATAAGATGTAGCTAGTATTATTTCAGCATGGATGTGAACAAGAATTCTCCCTTATCGTTCCCATGAAACGTGAGAAATTTAGCACCTTCTCAATAGTACTGTCTGTTCAGCTAGTTCTGCCTGTTACCTCACGGTTTACACACTGCGTATGTTTCGCCAGCTAGTTCATATTCTGTAACTATCTTACAAACTATTTATGCTTACTTGTAGGCCATATCAGGAAAACTTCTGCAGCGTTCTCCGCTTTCTTCAGGCTTCAAGTTACATCTTTGTTCGTCACATTGATTACAAACTTGCTGCCATCCCTCAAAAAGACTCTAGGCTGAATACAAAGGGAGCTGACTTTATTGTCATTCGTACCTGGGGAGTTATCCGACGCCGACTATCATTCGTTTCCTGGGAATCATCCCGTGCTGACTATTCTTCGCTTCTTGGCTGTTCTGTGCTGTGTTCTTGGGTTATTTCTATTTCATCTGAAAATGGGAGTTTCGCAAAGGCGTAATACCCATTTCATTCGTCTTTCAGTCTTTCTGTTGTATTCCAAAGTCCCATGCAACTAGTTTCAGTGTTTTCTTGTTAGTTTTCTATGATTTTACTGTCTAAGAACCACATTGCAGTAAGGTCCTTGTTGATTATAAGTAAAAGTTTAGTAACTTGTGAAATCGACCTCCATTCATGCATCCTACTTCCTACAACATTTCCCATGTTTAGGCGAGTCTTATTTACCAACTATAGTCAGGAATACAACAATGTTTTGGTTCAATAAGATGGTATTCACTTCTTTCTCAGTGACAAAATTCTTAATGGAATGTTACGTAACATCCGAAGATGATTAATGCATTGATGAGTCGGTTAAGCTCTTATAGCTCGCACGTTCACTTCAGAGCTGAAGCTGTTAGTACTGTAGATTACTTTCAACGCTAGTGCACAAACGCTACAGACTAAACAAAATATTCGTGCCCCTACTACTCTTTCCCTCTAGTACAATGCCCCAGTTACCTGCCCTGGAGGTAGGAGACGAGGTACTGGCGGAAGTAAAGCTGTGAGAACGGGGCGTGAGTCGTGATTGGGTAGTTCAGTTGGTAGAGCACTTGCCCGCGAAAGGCAAAGGTCCCGAGTTCGACTCTCGGTCCGGCACACAGTTTTAATCTGCCAGGAAGTTTCATATCAGCGCACACTCCGCTGCAGAGTGAAAATCTCATTCTAGTCTCGTGGTTATCCCACGCTCCCTGACTGAAAATCTGTATATCAATCTGCTAATCTGGTGACTCCACATGTCTTGCTGGCATTCATGAACACCATTCCACGGGGAGTTCCCGGACAGGATAACTCTCTCCCACATACCGCTGTTGTAACTCAACATGCTCTACACGGTGTCGACTTTCTGCCTTCTCCTGCCTCATCACCATATCTACCTGCAATCGAGACCGTGGCTCACATTTGTGCGACAACTTCAGCGTCATCCACAACCCGCATTAACCGTCGCTGTCTTGACCAGCCAAGAGCAAAACGCATGGAACTCCGCCCCACGCACTAACACCCGGCACCTGCACAACACAATACACTCACGTTTGAATGATTCAACCTTCTCGCTGTTACACCTGTTATTAATGTACCAGCATTTAACATTTACCATGGCTCATCTCGATCTTACGTTAACCTGTGATATTTCAGTGTTAGTCACTTAAAAATGTTACGTATATAACGTATTTATGAAATGACATTACTCGACATTAACAATTTTTTGAACTTGCGTCTATGTACAGCATACAATTTAGTAAACAAGAAACAGGGGCGTAAGTCAACCAAGCAAATGACGGACAGAAACATTGTGAAGCCGGTACAGGAAGATGCCTATTTGCAGCATTGAAGATGACGATGAAGTATCAAAGTAGGAAAATGTTTCAGGAATGGGTTCGAGCACATACAGATATTTATAAATATTAAGGGCGAATATTTTAAACAGCAAATTTTTTCCGATCGATATTTGTGAAAATTCAAGTAATGGTCCCCGTAAGTGGGGCTGGATCCATCTCGTAACTGGTGGGCTTTGATAGATGACATAGGGATAGAAAACAATTAAAATCACTCAAAAGAGGAAAGGCCGCTGGACCTGATGGGATACCAGTTCGATTTTACACAAAGTACGCGAAGGAACTTGCCCCCCTTGTTGCAGCGGTGTACCGTAGGTCTCTAGAAGAGCGTAGCGTTCCAAAAGATTGGAAAAGGGCACGGGTAATCCCCGTTTTCAAGAAGGGACGTCGAACAGATGTGCAGAACTATAGACCTATATCTCTAACGTCGATCAGTTGTAGAATTTTGGAACACGTATTATGTTCGAGTATAATGACTTTTCTGGAGACTAGAAATCTACTCTGTAGGAATTAGCATTGTTTCGAAAAAGACAGTCATGTGAAACCCGGCTCGCGCTATTCGTCTACTAGATTCAGAGGGCCATAGACACGGGTTGCCAGGCAGATGGCGTGTTTCTTGACTTCCGCAATGCGTTTGATACACTTCCCCATAGTTGTTTAATGAAAAAACTAAGAGCATATGGACTATCAGACCAATTGTGAGATTGGATTGAAGAGTTCCTAGATAACAGAACGCAACATGTCATTCCCAATGGAGATAAGTCTTCCGAAGTAAGAGTGACTTCAGGTGTGCCGCAGGGGAGTGTCGTAGGACCGTTGCTATTCAAAATATATGTAAATGAGCTTGTGGACAACATCGGAAGTTCACTGAGGCTTTTTGCGGATGATGCTGTAGTATATCGAGAGGTTGTAACAATGGAAAATTGTACTGAAATGCAGGAGGATCTGCAACGAATTGACGCAGGGTGCAGGGAATGGCAATTGAATCTCAATGTAGACAAGTGCAATGTGCTGCGAATACATAGAAAGAAAGATCCTTTATCATTTAACTACAATACAGCAGGTCAGCAACTGGAAGCAGTTAATTCCATAAATTATCTGGGAGTAGGCATTAGGAGTGATTTAAAATGGAATGACCATATAAAATTAATCGTCGGTAAAGCAGATGCCAAACTGAGATTCATTGGAAGAATCCTAAGGAAATGCAATCCGAAAACAAAGGAAGTAGGTTACAGTATACTTGTTCGCCCACTGCTAGAATACTGCTCACCGGTGTGGGATCCGTACCAGATACGGTTGATAGAAGAGATAGAGAAGATCCAACGGAGAGCAGCTGGCTTCGTTACAGGATCATTTAGTAATCGCAAAAACGTTACGGAGATGATATATAAACTCCAGTGGAAGACACCGCAAGAGCGACGCTCAGTAGCTCGGTACTGGCTTTTGTTGAAGTTTCGAGAACATACCTTCACCGAGGTGCAAGCAATATATTGCTCCCTCCTACGTATATCTCGCGAAGAGACCATGAGGAGAAAATCAGAGAGATTAGAGCCCAGACACAGGCATACCGACAATCCTTCTTTCCACGAACAATACGAGACTGGAATAGAATGGAGAACCGATAGAGGTAATTAAGGTACCCTCCGCCACACACCGTCAGGTGGCTTGCGGAGTATGGATGTAGATGTAGATACGTAAGATCACATCTCCCATTTCTTATATTGCCTTTCTGTTTTGTCACCTACTGCTCTGAACTATAGTGTGTCTACCTTGAAGAGAGAAACAACTCCAGAATTTTTTCCGCGTCTGCTTCTGGGGCACAGAAAGTTGCTCCAGGAACCGATAAGAGCAGACATCATCCAATTATTTCACCAACATCTCAGCGACACGTTCGCCGAATCGCTCTACGGGGCACCCACTCTGTCGTCTCCGGAGCACCCCCCTCTCACTCTGCCCGCTGCCTAATGACAATCTCGCCATAAAGGGATTAGCGATAAAGCAATTGATCAGAGCGAAGTTGGCTCGCGTCCTTGGCCAAGATGGCGGCCGCCCGCGTACCGCGAAACGGGCTGGAGGGCAATTTCCGCCCTCTAGCAGCCACCCTCCCTCTCCACCCTGCCCCTCCACCCTCACTCTCTCTCTCTAGCTCTCTCTCTTTCTCTCTCTCTCGGACGTGCGCGTGTACGTGCGTGCATCTTCCGGCCAACCGACTCGGCGCGCAGCCGCGATGTCAGGCCGTCTCTCTTGGCCCTCACCTTATTTCCGGTTTGAATGCTACGTCAACTCGACCCACCCACCGAGGCCGAACGAAATTTACTCGCGCGCGTAACGCACCGCTGTTCACGGTGCACGCTTCGACAGTGTGAGTGTGTGTGTGTGTGTGTGTGTGTGTGTGTGTGTCTGTCTGTGTGTGTGTGGCGCCTCATCCTGAGTGACGCGGTGCACGGGTTCGGCGCTGGCACGAGACGAGAGGAAAAAAAAAAAGCCATTGAACGAGACAAGAAATTAACAGGAAATGTAACGCAGCGCCGCTGATGTGCTCCTCGACGCGTGCGCTCGCACCTCTATTCCCGAAGGCTGTAAGCCTCGTTCTAAGGCTAATACTGCGGAAGAAACATAAAGAGCAGAGGAAACTTTTTTGGGTTATACGCAGTTGCGGAAGGAGAGACTCGAGGTTTTGCAGTATGACGCTATCGCAGAACGTTAATGATATAAAGGGACTGATGAACCACGAAATGATACACTAAAAAAATATGTAGTCCTCATTACACGAAACTAGGTGGATCAAGATCTTCTCACCTTTCTGCTTTGCCAGTTAATAATAATCGGAAACGTCAGTATCTGTAGATATGTATCTGTAGTCTATAATTCGATGGGAACTTTGCAAAACTCAGCTAGAAAAAATTCCCTTGCTTAAAATTTTTAAGAACAACATTTATTTACTTAAAACCGAAAAATCGTAAGCATTACATATAAGGACTGAGAATAATTTATGAAAACTTTCAATGTATGTAGATAATTGCGGTGCATACACCATGTGATCAAAGTATCCGGACACCTGGCTGAAAATGACTTACAAGTTCGTGGCAACCTCCATCGGTAATGCTGGAATTCAACATGATGTTGGCCCACCCTTAGCCTTCCACTCTCGCAGGCATATGTTTAATCAGGTGCTGGAATATTTCTTGGGGAATGGCAGGCCCTTCTTCACGGAGTGCTACACTGAGGAGAGGTATAGATGTCGGTCGGTGAAGCATGGCACAAAGTCGAGATTCCAAAACCTCCCAAACGTGTTCTATAGGATTCAGGTCAGGACACTCACTAGGTCAGTTCATTACAAATATTTCAAATGGCTCTGAGCACTATGGGACTTAACATCTGAGGTCATCAGTCCCCTCGATCTTAGAACTACTTAAACCTAATTAAGGACATCACACACATCCATGCCCGAGGCAGGATTCGAACCTGCGACCGTACCGGCCGCGCGGTTCCAGACTGCAGCTCCTAGAACCGCTCGGCCACCCAGGCCGGCTCAGTCCATTACAGGGATAGTATTGTCGTCTAACTAGTCCGCCACATGCCGTGCATTAAAAGCAGGCGCTCGATCGTGCTGAAAGATGCAATCGCCATCCCCGAATTGCTCTTCAAAAGTGGGAAGCAAGAAGGTGCTTAAAACATCAATGTAGCCCTGTGCTGTGAAAGTGACACGCAAAACAACAAGGGGTGCAAGCTCCCTCCAAAGAAAACACGACCACACCATAACATGACCGCCTCAGAATTTTACTGTTGGCACTACACACGCTCGCAGATAACGTTCACCGGGCATTTGCCACACCCACTTCCTGCCATTGGATCGCCCCGTTGTGTACCGTGATTTGTCATGCCACACAACGTTTTCCCATTGTTCGATCGTCCAATGTTTATGCTCTTTACACCAAGCGAGGCGTCGTTTGGCATTTATCGGCGTGATGTGTGGCTTATGAGCAGCCGCTCGAACATGAAATCCAAGTTTATCACCTCCCGCATAACGTTCATAGTACTTGCAGTGGACACAGGTGCAGTTTGTAATTCCTGTGTGATGGTCTGGATAGATGTCTGCCTATTACACATTACGAACCTCTTCAACTGTCCGGGGTCTCTGTCAGTCAACAGACGAGGCCGGACTGTACGCTTTTGTGCTATACGCGTCCCTTCAAGTTTCCACTTCACTATCACGTCGGAAACAATGGACCTAGGGATGTTTAGGAGTGTGGAAATACCGCGTACAGACGTGACACCCAGTCCGTGAGTTCCGCAGAGCGCCCCATTCTGCTCTCTCACGATACCTAATGACTAATCTGGTCGCTGATATGGAGTACCTGGTAGTAGATGGCAGCACAATGCACCTAATACTAAAAAAGCATGTTTTTGGGGGTGTCCGAATATTTTTGATCGCATTGTTTATTTGGTCTGCCCAGGTAAGGAATGAGGAGGTTCTGCGCAGAATCGGAGAGGAAAGGAGCGTATGGAACATACCGACAAGCAGAAGGTACAGGATGATACAACGTCTTTTAAGACATGTGGGAGTGACTTCCATAGTACTAGAGGGAGCTGCAGAGTCCAAAAACTGTGGAGGAAGACAGATATTGGAATACAAACAGCAAATGCGATGGAGGAAAGTGGGGCGCAAACTCGAAGTTTGCCTGTTACTTTAGTTACGCCACTGTGTTACGTGTACATATATTAATACGTTGACTTATCAAGAGGAGAGTCTCGGAAATGATTACACTTACCTCCATAAAGAACGGCAAACATTATTTTATTAATGAAAATACTTATTTTTTTTTTTGCAATGGGTGTATAATATTCGCTTAAACTGTGAATCGGCTGAATATGATGTATCGAATACTACTTAAATTTTTACATTATATTTATTTTCATCTCGGCCATTCTGATTTGGAATTTTAGCGCGCCCTGTCGGTATTGTTTCCCAGTGACATGTTACACTACATTTGTTACTTCTCCTACGTTCTAGTACCAGTGCACTACTCAAATTGAATCTGATTCGACGACGTTCCTATCCTGCCTTAGGGTATGTATTTATCAGTGGCTCTCTTAGTACGTGACGTGAATGTTTGTGAAAGCCTTTGATTGTGATTACTAGGCGTACTGGATTGGTCACAATGTCGGGTTCAGGCAAAGCTTGTTACACAATACGTTTAATTTAACCAAAATTTGCTACGTTTTCTGCAAAGCATCTTTTTCTGTTTAGTTCCAAACGCATTATTTGTGTAGAACTTCTAGATATTCCTAAATTTCCTCTTCCAAAATGACACCATTTTCTGTTAAACGACGATTACTTTAATCAGTCAGAGAGTAGCAGAACCGTATCCACACCCACCGGCAGTTTTGTTCTATGTCAAATAAAACCTGACCTCGCTAAAGAATACCAGGATGGGCCCTTGGAAAAGTCAAGAACTAGTCATTCCCGCACTCTTACTCATCTTGGCTAAAGCGCAATCGGACAAAAACATCTCTTCCAAAGTTCGTTGATTATGATGCGTTATGAAGCAATGTCTAAAAGTCAGCCCCACGTGGCAAAAAACATTATCCCTTTCAGCATCAAAGGAGTTTCAACAATAGATGAATAAACATGTGAAATTTCGTGTACCTCTCTCCAGACCCTACGGACAGAAGTTTTGTTCAAGCATTACTAATATACTATATGCACTTTCAACACGTCGGTATGTACTATGTCAGCAGTGTACGTTGTCGCAATGTAGTACTCGCCATGTGACCGATATAGGAGTTTGATGACGAATGAAATTAATAATACTTAAGCACGAAGACAATGAATGTAAAATGAAAGAATAAGCGCATCACGTAAAGTGAGATCTGCATCCTGATAATAAATACTCACAGAAATAAATGAACTGAAGCAGAACGAAAGCCCGAAAAGGCTTGACACAAATAGAGTAAAAGGAAGAGGCTAATTGTTACATTTCCTTAGGTAATTGAACTTAAATAGATCTAATAACTTGTGTACTATGGAGATAATATATTACGCAGCGCCGTATGATGATACTGAAGATTTACTTAATTTAAGACTTTCTACTTCGATTATAGCACTAGCAATGTCTTACTCCTATGGTTGTAGAATCTTACGAGTTACTTTATATTTGTAGGCATTCAACGAAAGAGGAAAATATAAAAATGCAGCAAATCAAGCAAGCAATAAAGAATGGAGACGTCTAAACATGTGATTAACAGGAAGTGTAAAAAGACAAAGCGGGAATGACTAACGAGAATGGTGGGACTGTTCAAACACGCATAAGTAAAGACAGTTAGCGCCAATAATAAAATCAAAGGGAAAATTAGTGAAAACTATGAACATCACATACGTCTGCATTTACATCGACTATCCTGCATTTCACACATAAGTACATGTAAAAAGTTCATAGAAAGACTTTCAGACCATTTCTCGATACTTCCGCTCTCGAGTAGCACTCGCTAAAAATGGACATCTATAACGTTCCATGATTTATCTTACTTCATTACGATGGTTGTTTGTACCCATACAAGCTGGAGTCCACAAAATGTTTTCGTGTTCGGGGAAGAAAGCTGATGATGGAAATTTGGTGAAAAGATCTCGACGGAGCGGAAGATGCCTTTATTTTAATTACTGCCACTCCAATCCGTGCATCACATCCATGACACACTCTCCACTATTTCGTGATAATGAAGAACTGTCTGAACTTCTTTGAACTTTTCCAGTGTCCATCAGCTATATCTGCTAAGGATCTCACACAGCGCAGAAATATTCCGGGAGAGGACGGACAAGAGTATTACAAGCAGTCTCTTTAGTAGATTCATTGCATCTTCCATTCTGCCAATAACACTCAGTTTTAAGTTTTTCGATTGTCCGCCCACAACACGTTCTAGTTGAGGGTTTCAATTTACGTTCTTCGTATTCGTAATCGCTAGGCATTTAGTCGAATAAAAATTAAACTTTTTTTGTTCTTATGTAGAGAGCATCACACTTTTCTTACTGACATTCAACTGCCACTTTTCGCTCCCTGCAGATATTTTGTGTAAATCATTTTATAAGTCGTACTGATTTCTCAACGAACCTACTGGACGGTAACCTACATCATCATCTACAAACAGTCCAAAACGGCTGCTCAGATTGTGCCCTATATAGTTTATACAGATCAAAAACATCATAAGAACTATAACATTAGCTTTGAGATCCGTAGATAACACTTCGCTTTTACTCAATAACTATCCTTCAATTACGACGGTCTGTGACCTTCCTGACAGAAAATTATCACTCCTGCCTTTCAAATATGCACGCTGTTTAACTGGAAGGTGTCTGTCAGGAACGATGTGGCAGGCCTTCTATAAATCTACAACTATGGAATAAATTTGGTTTCCCACTGTCGATAGCACTCATTACTTCCATTGAACAAACAGCCAGTCGTGTTTCATAAGAACGATACTTTCTAAATACGTGTTCTCTTTGTGAAAATTGATCGTTTTATTTGAGGTATTTCATGTTTGACCACGGTATATGTTTTAAAGTCGATAGGAAAGATATGTGTCTATAATTAAGTGCCCTATTTCCTTCTTCATTTATTGCGGCAAGTCTGTATTAAGCAAAGAGGGAAATCTGATAGATGGAAAGAATATACGGGCTATACAAGGGAAACTAACTCGACGACAGTATTACAGAAAGTGCAAAAATCGACAGTCAATTACAGTGTTGAGACTGACCGATGCCGTTGACCTTAATAGAAAACTTGTGCCAGACAGTATGTTCACCGTTTGATGGACTGTCAAATGCTACACTTGGGGAGTGATGAAAGTTTTCTAAGACACTTTTTGGACACGTAAGTATACATTGGGTCTTACTTTACAATAACATTACTTATCAAAACCATTATAATGTCCTTGACCGCTATACTATTCCCATGTTGCTCTATAAGGTACTGCATGCATTTGATCACCGTAATGATTGGTGTAGTCATTAGATAGCATGAATTTAGGTCAATTTACCGTTTTGAAATTTCAGTGTTTGCTAGATGACGTGGTAGTAAGAACTTCATTGTGAAATGTAGTTATCTACTGCTTGATTTATTCTAACGTTGAATACATGGCGTTTCGTTAGTTAGTTACTACATAATCTGAATAGGATGGTTGTGGAAACTCTCCATCTCTAAGGAATAAAAAAAGGATACAATCTAGACTTTCCTGATAGTTTATGTTGATCGAAAACCAATCCAGAGGGCGAATTTTTACCTTACACCATAACGATCATAAGGTAACTCATACTCCCATGGATGTGAATCGGATCAGTCTGGTGTAAACCTCTATATAGGCAAAGTGTGGGCGATACTTTGGGCTCATATTGATGCTGTAATGCGCTGGATGCGATCATCTATTTATCTGTTTCTATTAAATAATAGAGCTCCATTACGTTACGCATTGCTAAGAAAGAGCTTCGGCTTCAGAATGAACTTCTCGAATCTTCTGAGAAGTAAATTTAAGCCATTCCAGTTGCGGCAGTGATCTCATACACTTTTTTTGTTCTCTTAAGTGCTTCAAATCGATCACCTCGAATCCTCAACAACAACAAAGAAATGGTTCAAATGGCTCTGAGCACTATGGGACTTAACTGCTGAGGTCATTAGCCCCCTAGAACTTAGAACTACTTAAACCTAACTAACCTAAGGACATCACACACATCCATGCCCGTGGCAGGATTCGAACCTGCGACCGTAGCAGTCGCGCGGTTCCGGACTGAGAGCCTAGAACCGCTAGACCACCGCGGCCGGCTCCTCAACAACAACAGCAGAAAAAAAGTAACAAACATTAAGTCGGAAAATAGAGTTTTTTAAACAAAAAAGTGAAATCTACAGAACACATACCAGAACTCTGGAGTAGTTTTTGTTAATATTTAAAAGAAACAAGCTAAAAGAAAGCAATTACTGGTGCAAGAAGTATCCCTTTGAGGATATCACAAGAGGTCTGTATCAACACAGCGTAAGTGGAAATATCATCACACTAAAAAAAATTTCTCCTGCACCTATCTTTCTGCAGCACTTACTGACACAAAGACAGTGTATTAAATGCTTTGCTTGTAGAAATATAGTTTTCCTTTTGTGAAAGAATTTTCATTGGAGTATTGGAAAAAATATAAATACCCCAGGGATAATGATATGAATAGTATCCTCCATAAATATGCTACACCCAAGCGTGAGGCATTCACTGTATCTATATTATGAACTTTCTGCAAAATTATAAACCTAATAATATTAGTGACATACATATTGCACCACTAACTGCGTGTTCATTTGCTTAGTCTAGCTCAAAAACATCTCTACAATACTGACTATTAAACAAATCGAAGACACTGTTCTCATTAAAGTTGCATGTCTTTTATGGTTTTTCTGTTTTCTCTCATTTCTTTGTTCGCTCTGACTGAAGTATTCCACTGTGAGAGCTACACGTACAAGCAGAGAAAAGTGCCAACATAGTCAAGAATAAAAGAACTTTATTACAGCGTAGGAAGTACACAGTAACTGGAGCCGCAGAAAGAGTTTCCTAGTGAAAGTAACGGGAAGATCGAGCTGATCTGCAGAAAGAGAGTCACTAATACGCTACAGTTTTTGAAGGTACAGCTTAAGCACTCTCTCTGTCACGTTCGAGAAACCCTGCCGTAGGCACTATCAGTGTGTGCTGCGCTAACGATGTCCAAAGTTCTGAAGTCGTACGCTGAATTCGGAGAAAATACTCTCGGAACTTCCGAAGTCTAACATCACTGTCGACTGGGGCTCGCACTGGGTGGCGAGCTGGTGGGAGGTGTCTTGTAAGTGCCGCCCGATGGAGGTATACAGGAAAGTTGTCTGGTGTCATTCACTCGTGTACGCAAGGTAGTTCCGGCTGTATCAGGTGGATGTGGCGCCCCCAATATTGCAGCGGTTGTCGCAGGCAATAAACAGCTGTGCAGGCTCGCACGTACCTGACAGTGCGGCAACCCGCGGCGCTAAGTTGTGTGGCGTGTAGTTGTATATTCAGACATCAGACGTATGTTACACTCCCCTTCGGAGGATATGGTGAAACCATCCCACAGCGAGGCGGTGTCTGCAACGGAGAAAACAACCGAAAGTACGGCACCTCTCTTCCGCACGAAGGATATCGCGAAGCCATCTCTCTTTGTAGGCGTTTGGTGCTGTAGAGACGACAGCTGGCGAGTCTTCAAGACTTTAACATTAGCTACGAAACGAATTGAAACTTCAGATGTGTTGGCTTACTTCTCTGTTCCAACCATCTGCAGACGAATAAATACCACTGATGCGTCAAGAAGTTAACCTCCTAACATTACACACCAACTTATATAAGGAATCTCTTGAAGTTAAAACATTACAGCTCCTTATTATATGGTATAGGCTACTTGATGGAAATTATAAAGTCTTAAGAAGATTTAAGTTAGTGTGAAAAATTTATTCTTGCTGCTCCTCACTCTTTACCAAGACTCCTGTAATATTTCCCTCCATTCTGGCCTCAAAACTTGCAGCCCAAAACATTGTATTGTGTCATTATTCTACTAGAAGCTTCCCATATGGTCGGAAGTGTGATGCGATGTCAATCAGCCAGTCATCAAATGCATATGGTCACAGTGGAGGGGAAAGGGATGGCCATACGTTCCCAGTAAAGAGTTTTCGTCACTAGAGGCCACAGAACCACAAGGCAATTTCGCGTTATTCATATAGCCACAGTACTGTCAGTGATGAGAATTATTTAAATGCCATCAAAAAGTGGTATCAATCTGACGTATAACATCGGAAGCTTGGGTCTCTAGTCTCCGTTCTGAGTGGCCTCGTGGATACGAAATTGTTCGTTCATACTGTGCACGTTTGTTGCATACTGATTACGAATACCGCAGCCTGCAGATAACTAAGCGATGTGACATAACGGTTACTGAAGGTCTCTCTAAGGAAACTTCCACCTAACGAGGTACATGTGCTGTTGCTCCATCCTGCATGAAAACAGTGGTGAAAACTCAGTTGCATTCTTTCAAAGATGGAATCACGTGTTGCACGGGGATGTCCTTGGTTATGTGCGGATGTCACTGTACACGTAAAAGACCAGTGAGGTTTGATCTTCTCCAAGAGAAACGGATCGAGAATGAAGGAGCTCGACAAAACACACCACACAGTCACATGCGCTGAGCGCAATGGGTGTTCCTGCACAGCACGGTGCGTTCACAGCGCCATGCAAAGTAAAATGTGCCTCGTCCGT
The DNA here is from genome assembly GCF_021461395.2 of Schistocerca americana. NCBI lineage: Eukaryota > Metazoa > Arthropoda > Insecta > Orthoptera > Acrididae > Schistocerca > Schistocerca americana. The sequence continues at coordinate 684,987,054 of NC_060122.1, forward strand.
TCAGAGAATATTTCCCGGCCTCACGACATCTATTTTCATATGTACCAAGAAAACAAAGGGAAAAGTCAAGGTGCTGTAGCCTAACCTGTGGCTCCATTTGGTGAACATTCCGTCCTTACAGGGACACCTGTGTAAAATGCGCCGCAAAATCTTTTTAACTGTTGACAGGGGCATAGACATTTCCCGTGAGATAGTCCGAGCACTGGCTGCAGATTTTGAGGCATGTGCTGCACTGTCGGCTGCAGCTACAGCAACTCCACCAACATCTGCATTGGAAATAGGCTGTCTCCCTCTTTCTGCAGTACCACCTACTTCAAGTCTTTCTTCAGATTTCTTGATCATATTCTTTACCCCTTTTACCGACAATGGCCTGCTTCATAGCTGTTTCCGTCGACGATCTTCCCACAGTGCAGCACTGCTATTACTTGCAATCTGATAGAACAACTTTACCACCAAAGCTCGCTCTTTCTTCTCCATAACCATAGCGTTTGTGTAGAAAAATTCAACCCTCTTAAACCTTTAACAAACAGTCACTTTACAAAATAAATCAACACGAGTCACCAAGCGACTAACAGCATACTGACGTCGAAAAGGAAACATTTCAATTTCTGACTGCTTACAGTGCCATATTTTAAGCTAGTGGCAGAAAGTGGCACTATTATTTTTTCAACATACTCCGTGAGTGCACCGATTAAAGAACATACCTAATATGTGTACAATCTACACTGCAGCAGTCAGAACACAGTTTAGTTATAACCACCCTAATTTAGTACGCTAGTACGACCTATGCTTGAGTACTGCCCGAGTGTCTGGGATCCGTACCAGGTCAGATTAAAGGAAGACATCGAAGCAATTGAGAGGTGGGTTGTCAGAATTGCTACTGCTAGGTTAGAACAACAAGCAAGTGTTGCAGAGATGCTTCAGGAACTCAAATGGTAATCCCTGGAGGGAGGTGATGTTCTTTTCGTGGAACACTATTGAGAAAATTTAGAGAACCGGCATTTGAAGGTGACTGCAGAATGAATGTGTTGCCTCCCACATACATTGCTGGTAAATAAAATACTATAAATTAGGGTCATACGGAGGCGTATAGACAGTCGTTTTTCCCTCGTCCTACTGACGATTGAAACAAGAAAGAAAGTGACTGGTAGGGGTGCGGGGTACCCTCCGCCAAGTGCCAATAGTTGGATTGCAGAGTGTCGATGTGGATGTAGACGCACAAAACTTGAACATCCTATAGATTTCACTTTACAAAACGAGATACTTGAGTGAGTTTGTATCTTTGAGAAATGTTGTTAGTTTTCTTTTTTCATATCTTTTGTAAATAATTCCACTAGAACATGATTAATTTCCAAATTTAATTTACATTATGTTAAATGAAACTTTATTGTACACCAAATTAAGAACAATCATTATATTTCAAAAGCATTTTCAGTTACTTCCGAACCAATTTATTATGCTGTAATAGCAAAATACGAACAAATCTTGTTATTTGACAAACCTTGAAATTTTATATTGCATTTTATGGCAATGTTAAATAACTTTTATTACAAATTTCATTCAAGGAATTTTGTAAGGATAAAAAGATATAATTTTTTTTGGTAGCGTACTGATTGTAAGACTGGTGCTATTATGAAATATTACCTTTCTAGAAAATTCTGGATAACAAAGATAAGATATATTGTTCTATAAAATGTCGGGAGATCTGCCGGATGCCTGTAACCCATTGGTACGACATTTCGGGTTAGAGACAGTATTCATCTGAAGGTGGCCGGAAGACTCTGTGCCGAAATATCGTATCAGTATGTTACAGATATACGGCAGTTCTCCCGAAATTTTATAGAACAATCTGTACACCTGGAGAATTTTAATGTCGATGTAATACACCGTGCTCAATTAACCCCAAATAACTCAGTTGCATTTCAGTCGTCCCAGTTTGGAATCAAGAAGTCTGTTCAAATGGTTCAAATGGCTCTGTGAACTATGGGACTTAACATCTGAGGTCATCAGTCCCCTAGACTACATAAACCTAACTAACCTAAGATCATCAAACACATCCATGCCCGAAGAAGGATTCAAAATTGCAACCGTAGCAGCAGCTCGGTTCCGGACTGAAGCGCCTATAACCGCTCGGTCACAGCGGCCGGCAGGAAGTCTGTGATTCACATCTTTCTCAGTAAGTGTTTGTACAACAAACATAGTACATCTTTTGTACCGAAAAGTGGCACAAAAAGCTCTCTTCTGTGTTCAGACTGTGTGTCGTTCTTTCGTGAACCAAGCTTCTTGTAATCAAAATGTGTGATTATGTATGATATAATTAATAATGTCAAAGTTAAAATTCAACCTTGAGCTTCAGTTTTGTATAACTAAAAATCCAGATTATCTACATTGTTATCAAGAATTACTTGAAACTATCCCTTAGACGGTGACGTCAAATGAAGATAAGTATTGTAACATCTTCTTTTGGGGCAGTAAATGTCAATTGGAATAATAGTGTTACTCACTACAAACGGATGCATTAAGGCCAGATTCGCATTCAAATAAGCAAAAAATAGCCAACGTTTGCAAAATCTTTTGACGCAATAAGAAGGCCAATTATGTGTTTGGAGATTATGATTGATCGTACTTTGAACTTTATTGCAGATTTTCAATAAAAAACAAAATGGCATCGTAATTTTGGTTTGATCAAGGGCCCACGAGTCTGAAGTAGACTTCTTGCAGTGTAGCCCCTCTGGAGTTATCTGAAATTAAAAATGGATAACATCAGTCGATACTACATTAAATTTATGGTATTTTGCTAGAGTTTTTAGAACACAATGTATTTCTGAAACTGAATTGCTCTTTAGCAATCTGTATTACCACAACTATTATTTGGGGTAGGGGCAAGAGCCGAGTACACGGTTGTGATTAATTATACCTAACAACAACCGACTAAGAATAAGTTTTCAGTTCTAAAACAGATATAAACACAATAAAAAAGAAAGAAGCTGATGAGGATAAATCCATGGTCTCCACTCTGTGGTGGAGTGTCCACTGTTTTGAAACTTAATGGCAAATTGAGTGCGAGACCGAGACTCGAAGCAAGTACCTTGCATATCAGAAATAATGCTGTTACTTACTCAGCTATCCAATCACGACTCACAACCCTCTCTCTTAGCTTGGCAGGCAAGGGAGAGATACACCCCACTCAAGATAACTTGGCCCATACGCAGAAATGCATTCTCGTTCCCGGGAGTGGACGACCCAATGGGGCTGCCGCCTTAGTGTGTTGTCACTTGCTGAGCTGTGCTTTTAAAAAAAATGGTTCAAATGGCTCTGAGCACAATGGGACTTAACATCTGAGGTCATCAGTCCCCTAGAACTTAGAACTGCTTAAATCTAACCAATCTAAGGACATCACACACATCCATGCCCGAGGCAGGATTCGAATTTGCAACCGTTGTGGTCGCGCCTAGAACCGCTCGGCCACACAGGCCGGCGCTGTGCTTTTCTGTCGTTACAACAGTCACCTCAGTAATTTGGATGTTGATAACCTTATCCCGTACTGAAATCAGATACCATCGTCTTGTCGCATTATTAATATTAATGGCATACTCGGTCGAACGTTAGATTTACATACTCGTAGGATGCCCAGGCCAATGAACATTTTGGAAAAAAATGTTTTAGCCCACGTAATTATAAATCAGAAAACTAACTATGGTACTGACGTTCGATCCACTCTGGAGCCGGGCTCTTCACGGTGACTAATTTATTCGACGTTCTGCTTGTGAGTAAGACGCTGAGCTGCATCCCCTCTCCACGGTGGTAGCTTGCAACGGAACCCGCACCACCACAGCTGTCACCTTCTCTATCACGTCATCTGCTCAATGAGTGCCAAGACACAGAAAGGTTCTAATTAAACTTAAGAGGGCCTCCGTGAAAACCAATTGATCGTAGGACAACGAAGTATTGTGGAAACATTTTCGAGGACATTCGGAAAGAAATGACGAATAAACCACGGAAAGACACATATTTTAATTTCCAGGTGAGAGAGTAGTATTGGATCTGAGCACTATGGGACTTAACATCTGAGGTCATCAGTCCCCTAGAACTTAGAACTACTTAAACCTAACTAACCTAAGGACATCACACACATCCATACCCGAGGCAGGATTCGAACCTGCGATCGTAGCAGCAGCGCGGTTCCGGACTGAAGCGCCTAGAACCGCTCGGCCACAACGACCGGCTTGGTTAACTGCTTATCTTGTTTACATTCCAGGTTACAAACGTTGCTGTATGTGACTACCAACTGCATCCCCGAGAGCCTGGAACCGCACTAGAGATGCCATTTCACAGTTGTTCGCAGAACTTTTCGAACGGTGGACGACGGAAGGTCCAGCTGACGCATATTTCTTGAAGATCGCTTATAGCGTCCAGAATTCTCAGACTTGGCAACAGTAACGTTTTGAAATTTGTGGCGCAGTTGGCAGTCGGCTTGTCCCAGGAAAAATTCCTAACCCGCAAGTCACTTCGAAATTCCGAATCATGTTCTTCAAAACTAGTGCGGAAAATAGGACCCCTCCGTATTCCTTCAATGCGTGGATTGTGGCCAAGCAACAGCAGTATTGCTGTTGTTTCGATACAACAGGCTTACCAGTAAACCCTGCTCACCATGTCCTGGCACATGCTGGCTGTCTGCAACCATAATTCACAACGCCGTACCAGTTAGGCACCTAACGGCACAAAATCCTGCAGCTCAGAGTCTGAACATCATTGTTATAAAAGTTGGGTACCCATAGTTTTCCATCTGCGCTGGCGAAGGTTTCATTACAACAACCCGGAAATTTAAGACCACTCTACAGCGACGGCAATTAGCTAGTCGAACTTGTATAGCTCAGTTCGTAAGAGCACTGCCCACAAAAGACAAGATTCTGGATTCGAATCCAGCCAGTAACCAGTCTAACTGATCGGCGGTCATAAAACAAGGGCGTTATTCCGTTAAAACTGAGTACGTATATATGTTGCTGATCTATGTTACGAGATGATGTGAATACTTTTTGAATTAACGGCAAAACGCCCTTTTCATGACCATCGCTCAGTTACGGTGGCCACGAATGATGTAAAGCTGTTTATAACTGTGCGAAGTCGCAACGGTGACAACACCACTCGAAAAGATTCTACACTACTGGTCAATAAAATTGCTACACCACGAAGATGACGTGCTGGAAACGCGAAATTTAACCGACAGGAAGAAGATGCTGTGATGTGCAAATGATTTGCTTTTCGGAGTATTCACACAAGGTTGGCACCGGTGGCGACACCTACAACGTGCTGACATGAGGAAAGTTCCCAAGAGCTTTCTCATAGACAAACAGCAGTGGACCGGCGTTGCCAGGTGAAACGTTGTTGTGGTGCCTCGTGTAAGGAGGAGAAATGTGTATCATCACGTTTCCGACTTCGATAAAGGTCGGATTGTAGCCTATCGCGATTGCGGTTTATCGTATCGCGACATTCCTGCTCGCGTTGGTCGAGATCCAATGACTGTTTGCAGAATATGGAATCGGTGGGTTCAGGAGGGTAATACGGAACGTCGTCCTGGATACCAGCGGCCTCGTATCGCTAGCAGTCGAGATGACAGGCATCTTATCCGCATGGCTGTAACGGATCGTGCAGACACGTCTCGATACCTGAGTCAATAGATGGGGACGTTTGCAAGACAACAACCATCTGCACGAAAAGTTCGACGACGTTTGCAGCAGCATGGACTATCAGCTCGAGACCATGGCTGCGGTTACCCTTGACGCTGCATCACAGACAGGAGCGCCTGTGATGGTGTACTCGATGACGAACCTCTGTCCACGAATGGCAAAACGCCATTTTTTCGGATGGATCCAGGTTCTGTTTACAGCATCATGATGGTCGCATCCGTGTTTGGCGACATTGCGGTGAACGCACATTGGAAGCGTGTATTCGTGACCACCATACTGGCGTATCACCCGGCGTGATGGTATGGGGTGCCATTGGTTACATGTCTCGGTCACCTGTTGTTAGCATTGACGGCACTTTGAACAGTGGACGTTACATTTCATATGTGTTACGACCCGTGGCTCTACCCTTCATTCGATCCCTGCGGAACCCTACATTTCAGCAGGATAATGCACGACCGCATGTTGCAGATCCTGTACGGGCCTTTCTGGGTACAGAAAATGTTCGACTGCAGCCCTGGCCAGCACATTCTCCAGATCTCTCACCAATTTATAACGTCTGGTCAATGGTGGCCGAGCAACTGGCTCGTCACAATACGCCAGTCACTACTCATGATGAACTGTGGTATTGTGTTGAAGCTGCATGGGCAACTGTACCTGTACACGCCATCCAAGCTCTGTTTGACTCAATGGAAGACGTATCAAGGCCGTTATTACGGCCAGAGGTGGTTGTTCTGGGTACTGATTCCTCAGGATCTATGCACCCAAATTGCGTGAAGATGTAATCACATGTCAGTTCTAGTATAATATACTGGTCCAATGAATATCTGTTTATGATCTGCATTTCTTCTTGGTGTAGCAATTTTAATGGTCAGTAGTGTATGATCTGAATCTAATAATCCATCAGATAAACAAGATAAATGAAAAATTTATAACAGACCGCGTATCTTCTGCTTGACAATGTCAGAATGAGAAAGGATAGAGTATTTGATCTCCCTCTATCAAATCTACATTACGACTAAAGAAAAACAGGAGTAATAGTTACTTTATTCTTCTTTATTAAACCATACCGAAGAAAGTTCAAGTCGTCCCTATTGGTCTCACCTGCAGGAGCTGCATGCTCATCCCGTGGTCGAAACCGTTACGAATCTGACGACAGACTCGAGCAGCTGCCAGCCGTCCGTCCGTCCGTCTGTAATTTCGGCCTGCTCTTCTAAAGTGTGTCGGCCCAGCTCCGGCCTGGTGTGGGAGAGGGATGGTGGGAGGGAGGGAGGGCGCTATCGACCGCAGGCCGCCATCTGCGCCCTCGGCTTCCGGCGCGGCTGTTTGATCTCTACTCGAAACGTCCGCGCCGCGCCGCGCCCAGCCAGTGTCGCTCCTTGTAATATCAGCGCGGGCGGACGGGCGGCCGGCTCCGCACTTTGACGCCGACCACAACACACGCGCCGCTTTCGCCCGGCGCGCATCTGCCTTGCTGCGCTTCAGGCCGGATACGCCACGCCGCTCAGCGCCGCGCTGGCCTGCTAAAGCGCGCCAGCGAATGCAACCAGCCCGCGCGGAAATCACCGGAAGCGGTGCCGCTTTGTCCACACGAAACACGCAACAAACGCCGCAAAGTAACGCTGTCCTAATATCCAGACCGCCTTCCACAGGCGAACAAATGGTTGTGGCGTCGCCGAACGTTTCTGATGGGCGCCAGCAGAAGCAAAATTACGCCCTGGGGATTACCAGGCGCGCAGTTCAGGCCGGACTGCCAGTGAGCAGAACGAGACTGTTGCACGGCATTCTTGTCGCTGCCGGCTGTAGTTGTCCTCACACGACACGGTCATGTGACCACAGACTCAGAAATTTCGTTGTTCGACTCTGCAATACAGCGAGCTCCCAATTTAATAGTAGCATCGTATGCATACTTGACTGGAGAAATTGTAATTATTGCAGCTACCCATCGTTTTTTTTTCTCCAAAAAAATTTGCAACTCCTCTTGAAGATAAGGAAAGATATTTTTTGCCTCGACTACTGTTAAATGTATTTTACTCAATTACAGTGGCGAGTTAGGCGGTTGTATCTTTCTTAAGTAGCACCTCACAATGAAATAAGTTCATAGCACAACTTAAAGTGCGACCATGATGCGCTTACAATAGAGGACTACACCTAACGAGTCTAGCAAGAAGCCCAAGACTGCACTGAAACGCTACAGAGAGTTAAGTGAATTTGTAACCTCAGTAATTATGAACAAAAAGCTAGAGCTCGGAAATGGCTTACGCTGAGCGGGTTGGAGAAAGCCTACGGACAACAACAAGACTGGCGCGAACGTGTGACTGGACAGCCGCAGTGGACAGAACGAAATTGCACCGTAAAGCATATGACTGACCAACAAGGGAAGGCCTCAGACGCGGCCAACCGATTCGGCTCGAATTTCGCAGATGGCTTGTGTACAACCTAAAACGAAGGACCCTAAGATATTTTGGGTCAACACCCCAGCAATTTTGAGATAATCACCCCTAAAAGTTATGACGAGCAATCGACTCAGAATTGGTGGAATCGATAAGTAATTGTAAATAGAGCATTTTTCATCACCAGATATGGGGTCCGAAAACGCATACTTTTCGAGAAATCGAGGTAGGAAACTTATATAACTGCCGTTCTGTAACCACATGGTAAACGCTTCTCGCCGACAGCACCGATATCGCCGGCATGGTAGCTCAGCGTGTTCAGTCAGAGGGCTAGCTGCCCTCTCTAATAAAAAAAACTGAGTTAATCGATCAACAACGAATTTAAACGGATGTCTTATGACGTCCTCCCGAGCAGATGCAACGAACGAAAGCGAACAAAATGAGATTAAAGGAAAAAAAAAGGTAGCGCAACGGCCAAGGTAAGTGGCTGGGAATCGAAGAACGCGCGCTCGAATCTCGAAGAAACCTAGCGGATGTTCTTCTTTTCGTTTGTATTTTTCACATCTCAGTTGTTAGGTATAGGAGGGTTTATAAGGTAAGTAAATAAATAAGGGGTTGGGTTGTTTTTGAGGGAGGAGACCAGACGGCGAAATAAATAAGGAATGATAACAATAAGGTAGGCAAATAAATTTCTCAATCCTCTTGGGATAGTCAACAACTAAAGTGTTAATCCAGGTTACTTTACAATGGTTCTTCCAGTCACTGTTACATGTCCTCACTTTTCTTCGAACAACTAGATGGATGGTACTACTCATATAAGTATTCGAATCAAATATACTCACGGCACCAAGAACATCTAATGAATGCAATCTTTCGACAGCTACACTGTTCCTTCCGAAGAGTCGGCGAAGAGCGTTTACCATGTGGGTACAGAAGCGGCAGTTATAAAAGTTTCTTTCCTCGATTTCTGAAAAAGTTGCGTTTGCAGACCCCATACCTGATGTTGAAAAATGCTCTATTTACAATTATCTATCGATCCCTCCAATTTTGAGTCGATTGCTCATCACAACCTTTAGGGGTGATTTTCTCAAAACCGCGGGGATGTTGACCCAAAATATCTTAGAGTCCTTCGTTTTAGGTTGTACACAAGCCACCTGCCAAATTTGAGCCAAATCGGTTGGCCGTGTCTGAGGCCTTCCCCTTGTAAGTGGCAGATATAGCACGCCCGGTTGGCCGTGCGGTCTAAGGCACTGCTTTCTGGGCGGGAAGGAGCAGCTGGTCCCCGACACAAATCCGCCGGACGGATTTGTGTCGAGATCCGGTGAACCGGCCAGTCTGTGGATGATTCTTAGGAGGTTTTCCATCTGCCTCAGCGGATGCGGCCTGGTTCCCTTTATTCCACCTCATTTACACTGTCGGCGATTGCTGCGCAAACAAGTTCTCCATGTTCGCGTACACCACCATTAGTCTACCACGCAAACATAGGGGTTACACTCGTCTGGTGTGAGACGTTCCCTGGGGGGTCCACCGGGGGCCGAACTGCACAATAACCCTGGGTTGGTTGTGGGGCGGCGGTAGTCGTCGTTGGGTTGTGGACCACTGCGGCTGCGGCGGGGTTGGAGCCTCTCCGTCGTTTCTAGGTCTCCAGTTAACATACAATACAATACATGCAAGTGGCAGATATAACATAAACATGAAATGAAGCTAGGAAGATTGGTACAGTAAATACGACAGCATCAAACGAATCAACACAGTATAACACAACGTATAAAAAATTTTCATGTGCAATCAGAAAGATATTTACAATGAAACCGTTCATGCTGTCACAAATGTTTACGCTTACTCAGAGATAAATAATTTATGACTCACAAAAAGCCGTATGGCCGGTAACGGCGTAGCACGATAGCCATCCTCGAGACAAATAACGAATATTACATTGTTGCTCTTAAATATTCAACAAAATTAAGTTTATTTGTCGAAGCGCGTCAAACCGGATGGTTCTCCGCAACTACACTGATAAAATGAAGCAGTATGTAGTTATTAGTGAATCGGGTTATTAATCTATGATCAGTTCTGATTACAACACAAACTAAGGTCAGCTATATGCTCAAATAGGTTGATTTTCATAAGATATGTAATTAAAAATGATAAGAATGGGTTTCAAAAGACGCGACATGACATAACTCGTCAATCAGAATATTTATTTCATTCAGAGGATAATAAGTACAGGAATGGTGATCAATTTGTGTATATGTCAAAGCGTTGTACCAAGTGTGTAGCTTGGTGGGGAGCGGCTCGAGCTCTCGTTGGCTAAAGAGTCATGACGTTGGAGGGTGTTGGTGGTGGAGGAGATGCTCTTGAGAGGAGGAGGGATGGAGAAGAGAGGGAACAGTTTGTGAGATCGATGTAGAAGGAGAGTCTCTACTTTCCTGCCATCATAAAGTAAGGCAGAGTTGTGTTATTGAACTTATGACTTATCAGATCGAAGTTACGGGAATCTAAGAATGCAGGTGAAGAAACATGTACTGAATACACATCGTGGGTTGATTTGAGCGGGGAATCTGTCATCTTTCGTGTCACACTACATGATTCAAGGACTATGATAGTTTTCAATAATTAACTTTATTTACGTGTACAACTGCTTGTACGAGTAGGTACCTCAATGAACAAACCGTCTGTGCTTAAAAGTTAAATCTGCAGTGTTGCCTATGTATATTACAAATGTTTCCCCGTGTGTTTATGTTCATTAATTTATAATTCGCATAACTTGTCTATCCTCAAACCGCAGGATCACCTTTTAGTAAAATATTTTGCTAATACAGCAAAAACGCATAAAGCAGATGGTTTATGGATCGTCCCTAGGACATTTACGAGCTAAGCTTTATTTAGAGCCAAATATTTGCCTCTCTATCATATTAGAAACACAGCTGTAATGTCAGAACAGGCTTCCACGCCCTTCTTCAATTTGAATAAAATAATTTAGGCTGTTAGGGAATGTCACTATCTATATTACTGAACGGCTAACTAGTTTTTGGTTAATGGTTCTTGGTTCACAGTTCCAGTTCCAGCTTGCACGTTTTACGGCTTCCATGGCCAATGAATATTTGATTTTCAATATTTCATGTAACTATCGACCCAATTTAAAAAATTGAATGCTGTCTTAATCTAATCTTATGTTGAAGGGTTAACACAGTAAGGCAAGTACCGCAATTAGAAATCATACACAAGGTGATTCAGCCGACTCTTCCGATGTCGTTTTACATAACCCCCACTACTTCTGCATCCAGACAGGCGACAGCCACGAAATCGGTGTATGTAATGCACATTTGTGGGACCAGAGAGCTGTATAAGGAATAACATAGGCAGCAATAGGGAGCAATAACTAATAAACAATGACCTTCGGATGAACACCAGACCTCAGAAAATAGTGAACTTCCAGACGAAATGTAAGCGATGGGGCGCACACGGATTTCTACAAATCAGACCATCGAACTCTTTATCCACGATGGTCAGAAGTACTCTGAAAAGGTTGTAAGGGTGCTGCAGGATAGATTGTATTTTGAAATACTTGTTAAGAAAAAAATTAGATACGTTGCGCCGCTTCTGAGTTGATTAGCATTGAAGTTAGGCGCTGCGTGCGCAAATTTAACGGCCCGCCTGAAACAGTGTCGCTAAACGTGTTCTTCGTTGCGTGTCCTAAAACCGAACAAGAGAGAGACACAAAAATTGGACGTGGGACGGTAGCAAGGATCGAACCCGAGCCAAAGGCTGAGCAGTCTCGTGCTCGTCATCTACGCTATGAGAAGAATTACGCTAATTGTATCCGGTGGGACGTTTGAATTTGCGAGCGCAACGGCCTGATAGGCTAACTTCATTTCTAATTAAGTCGGAAATGGCGCAACTTATCGAAGTTTTTCTTAACAGGTATTTCTCAGCATCCTTGTAAGTTTTTGAGACCACGTTTGTCTGCCCTGTATGTCGTCTATTTAACAATGTATTTAAAAATCATGAGAAAGCTTTAGGTGTGATATTGATAGTCACCTCTCCTCTCCCCTTCGACGCCTCAAGTCCACTGTAGCACGTGGAGGCATACATTCATGGAGGCGTCGGAGTCGTGTTTGAAAGACGAGATGGTCGTCGAGAGCTGAAGCTATGCAGTCCGTATAGTCCTCATGTAAATGAGTTTCTCACACTTCACAGTATAACTGGCGGTGATATGACTCAGTAGACCGTCGATCGCCACGTACGGTTTTGTGGGGGAGATTTAATCTCTATTTGTTAAGTATTTCTGGTCTTCCCGTGCGTCTGTCCACGCTCGCGGAAACTTTATATCTGAGATATACAAGATCCAAATAGACTTGGCTTCGGAAATACGACTTCTTGTGTACTATTTGATATGACTGATTGTCATCCACACTTAGTTTAAGTAGACTCTCATGTGTTGCCATGTTCTCTACATAACTCTTTATCACAGATTGCTCAGGTGTTTTGTCTTCACTGACTCTAGTTACAACATTGAAGCGGCATACACTAAAAATTTTCTAATAGGATAATCCTTCTTGCGACGTTTAGCCACTCAGCTTATATGCCCTATTACCCGCTTGGGAAGCCGAGAGCGCTAACACGGTGCTGGCTGGACTTGGGTAGGCGCGCCGATCCCAGATCGAATCCGCCCAGCGGATTAACGGCGAGGGCCAGTGTGCCGGCCAGCCTGGATGTAGTTTTTAGGCGGTTTTCCACATTCCGCTAGGTGAATGCCTGGCTGCTCCCCACGCTCCGCCTCTGATACACGGATCGCAGATATCTGAACACTTTCAGACTACTCCATGGCTTACACTAGATGCAGACAGTTGGGGTACACTAACTCCTTCCTAGGGGGGGTATGGGGTGCCGACATGAAGGGCATCTGGTCAACGCTTAAATTTAACATGCCACATCCGAACACCCAGCAGACCCCGCGAGTAGGGATTAATGCTTGGAAAGAGAGAGCTTATGAGACCCTATTGTTATCATTGGTGACTTAATACATACAGACTTCAGTTTTTAAGCTTTTTTTATGTGTATCTAACAGTCTTCACGCAAACACAATTTACTAAGTGATGTTTTCTGCACTGTCGTAACTTTGGTGGGAAGTAGACTACACCTGCTTTGGACAGACATACATTTTGCGTCCACTGACCACTCTGCAATGCGTGATCTGCTGCCCAGTGGAAAATAAACATTGATGGCTGGCTTGTGCCACTAGTACTGGAGGTACTAACAAATCGAAAAACAATAGCTATAATTATTAGTCTACAGACGAAGTAAATACTAATGAATATTGCGGTAGCGTTCTCGCTTCCTACGCCCGGGTTCCTGGGTTCAATTCCCGGCGGGGTCAGGGATTTTCTCTGCCTCGTGATGGCTGGGTGTTGTGTAATGTCCATAGGTTAGTTAGGTTTAAGTAGTTCTAAGTTCTAGGGGACTGATGACCATAGATGTTAAGTCCCAAAGTGCTCAGAGCCATTTGAACTAATGAATATTGCTAAGCACACTGGCCTCAGTCATCAAAGAAATCTCTGCACTTATACTCCTAACACACTGTATTTCACCATTTAGTACGAAATTCAGGACCAAAGGCTATGGAATATTCTATGAGAGATATATGAGTTACGCGACCTACATTAACATCAGCAAACAAATTTAAATCGTCGATAAAAGCAACGACAGTAGTGACTACGCAGTGAAATGGAGTGTTGTGTCTTCGGATCAAATACTGGTTTGTTACAACTGAACAGCTGTCCACATATCAGAACAACTATTGAAGCCTTCATCCACCTGAACCTGGTACTCTATGCTAGGCTTGGTTTCCCTCTATAATTTTACTGCAGTTGTGAACTCGAGAAGTTGTTTGTGATATCACATTGCATGCAAATTAGTAATGAGATCGTCCCACGCTGGGCCCAAAATGTGGTTAATTCGAGAAACTGTTTGTGATATCACATTACGTGAAAGTTAAGGTTGAAGTCGCCCCTCACCGGAAGCCAAAATGTAATGACTTGAGAATTATTCTTTCATCTGTCATGAAAGGAAATGTAGATGGCTAATGAGATTGCCATATGTTGGGAGTCAACAATTTAGTGACATCAATAATTAAATTAAATGAGATTAAGTGGTTGATGTATGACTAGAAGAGACTGCTTAGATGATTAAAACATGAAAGAAAAGTATGCATTCCAGTAGAGCTTTTTTTTTTGTTTTGGTCATCAGTCTACTGACTGGTTTGATGCGGCCCGCCACGAATTCCTTTCCTGTGCTAACCTCTTCATCTCAGAGTAGCACTTGCAACCTACGTACTCAATTATTTGCTTGACGTATTCCAAATGATTCAAATGGCTCTGAGCACTATGGGACTTAACATCTACGGTCATCAGTCCCCTAGAACTTAGAACTACTTAAACCTAACTAACCTAAGGACATCACACAACACCCAGCCATCACGAGGCGGAGATAATCCCTGAACGACGTATTCCAATCTCTGTTTTCCTCATTCCCTTATGTATTAGCAGATGTGCTATCACCCTGTCCCTTCTCCCTATCAGTGTTTTCCACATATTCGTTTCCTCTCCGATTCTGCGTAGAACCTCCTCATTCCTTACCTTATCAGTCCACCTAATTTTCAACATTCGTCAATAGCACCAGATCTCAAATGCTTCGATTCTCTTCTGTTCCGGTTTTCCCACAGTCCATGTTTCACTACCATATAATGCTGCACTCCAGACGTACATCCTCAGAAATTTCTTCCTCAAATTAAGGCCGGTATTTTATATTAGTAGACTTCTCTTGGCCAGAAATGCCTTTTTTGCCATAGAGACTCTGCTTTAGATGTCCTCCTTGCTACGTCCGTCATTGGTTATTTTACTGCCTAGGTAGCAGAATTCCTTAACTTCATTGACTTCGTGACCATCAATCCTGATGTTAAGTTTCTCGCCGTTCTCATTTCTACTACTTCTCATTACCTTCGTCTTTCTCCGATTTACTCTCAAACCATACTGTGTACTCATTAGACTGTTCATTCCGTTCAGCAAATCAGTTAATTCTTCTTCACTTTCACTCAGGATAGCAATGTCATCAGCGAATCGTATCATTGATATCCTTTCACCTTGCATTTTAATTCCACTTCTGAACCTTTCTTTTATTTCCATCATTGCTTCCTTGATGTCCAGATTGAAGAGTAGGGGTGAAAGTCTACAGCCTTGTCTTACACCCTTCTTAATACGAGCACTTCGTTCTTGGTTGTTGTACATATTGTATATGACCCGTCTCTTCCTATAGCTTACCCCTACTTTTTTCAGAATCTCGAACAGCTTGCACCATTTTGTATTGTCGAACGCTTTTTCCAGGTCGACAAATCCTATGAAAGTGTCTTGATTTTTCTTTAGGCTTGCTTCCATTATTAGTCGTAACGTCAGAATTGCCTCTCTCGCCCTTTACTTTTCCTACAGCCAAACTGATCGTCACCTAGCGCATTCTCAATTTTCTTTTCCATTCTTCTGTGTATTATTCTTGTAAGCAGCTTCGATGCAAGATCTGTTAAGCTGATTGTGCGATAATTCTCGCACTTGTCAGCTCTTGCCGTCTTCGGAATTGTGTGGATGATGCTTTTCCGAAAGTCAGATGGTATGTCGCCAGACTCATATATTCTACACACCAACGTGAATAGTCGTTTTGTTGCCACTTCCCCCAATGATTTTAGAAATTCTGATGGAATGTTATCTATCCCTTCCGCTTTATTTGACCGCAAGTCCTCCAAAGCTCTTTTAAATTCCGATTCTAATACTGGATCCCCTATCTCTTCTAAATCGACTCCTGTTTCTTCTTCTATCACATCACACGAATCTTCACCCTCATAGAGGCTTTCAATGTATTCTTTCCACCTATCTGCTCTCTCCTCTGCATTTAACAGTGGAATTCCCGTTGCACTCTTAATGTTACCACCGTTGCTTTTAATGTCACCAAAGGTTGTTTTGACTTTCCTGTATGCTGAGTCTGTCTTTCCGACAATCATATCTTTTTCGATGTCTTCACATTTTTCCTGCAGCCATTTCGCCTTAGCTTCCCTGCACTTCATATATATTTCATTCCTCAGCGACTTGTATTTCTGTATTCCTAATTTTCCCGTAACATGTTTGTACTTCCTCCTTTCATCAATCAACTGAAGTATTTCTTCTGTTACCCATGGTTTGTTCGCAGCTACCTTCTTTGTACCTATGTTTTCCTGTAATGGCCCTTTTTAGAGACGTCAATTGCTCTTCAACTTTACTGCCTACTACCCTATTCCTTATTGCTGTATCTATAGCGTTAGAGAACTTCAAACGTATCTCGTCATTCCTTAGTACTTTCGTATCCCACTTCTTTGCGTATTGATTCTTCCTGACTAATGTCTTGAACTTCAGCCTACTCTTCATCACTACTATATTGTGATCTGAGTCTATATCTGCGCCTGGGTACGCCCTACAATCCAGTATCTGATTTCGGAATCTCTGTCTGACCATGATGTAATCTAATTGAAATCTTCCCGTATCTCCCGGCCTTTTCCAAGTATACCTCCTCCTCTTGTGATTCTCGAACAGGGTATTCGCTATTACTAGCTGAAACTTGTTACAGAACTCAATTAGTCTTTCACCTCTTTCATTCCTCGTCCCAAGCCCATATTCTCCTGAAACCTTTTCTTCTACTCCTTCCCCCACAACTGCAGTCCAGTCGCCCATGACTATTAGATTTTCGTCCCCCTTTATATACTGCATTACCCTTTCAATATCCTCATACACGTTCTCTATCTGTTCATCTTCAGCTTGCGACGTCGGCATGTATACCTGAACTATCGTTGTCCGCTGTCGATTCTGATTAGAACAACCCGGTCACTGAACTGTTCACAGTCACACACCCTCTGCCCTACCTTCCTGTTCATAACGAATCATACACCTGTTATACCATTTTCTGCTGCTGTTGATATTACTCGATACTCATCTGACCAGAAATCCTTATCTTCCTTCCACTTCACTTCACTGACCCCTACTATATCTAGATTGAGCCTTTGCATTTCCATTTTCAGACTTTCTAGTTTCCCTACCACGTTCAAGCTTCTGACATTCCACGCCCCGACTCGTAGAACGTTATCCTCTCGTAGATTATTCAATATTTTTCTCATGGTAACCTCCCCCTTGGCAGTCCCCTCCCGGAGATTCGAATGGGGGACTATTTTGGAATCTTTTGCCAGTGGAGAGATCATCATGACACTTCTTCAATTACAGGCCACATGTCCTGTGGATATACTTTACGTGTCTGTAAAGCAGTGGTTTCCATTGCCTTCTGCACCCTCATGTCGTTGATCATCGCTGATTCTTCCGCCTTTAGGGGTAATTTCCCACCCCTAGGACAAGAGAGGGCCTGAACCTCTATCCGCTCCTCCGCCCTCTTTGACAAGGCCGTTGGCAGAATGAGGCTGACTTCTTATGCCGGAAGTCTTCGGCCGCCAATGCTGATTATTTATCAAAATTTAGGCAGTGGTGGGGATCGAACCCGGGACCGAAGACGTTTAGCTTGAATCAAAGCCGCTACCCCGAGACCACGGGTTTCAGGACCCATCATATTGAGTGTGGTTACGACTCAGGTATTGAGAGGAAGATGGTGGGAGGGGGGGTGGTACGAATCTTCTATCCATTCGTCGTGCCGTGCTGTCGGTGGCAGGTCCTGGATCGGTATGGCGCGTCGCCTCGAAGCTGTGCGTCGTGAGTCTGCTGCTCTCATAGGCACCTGCAGCTTTGCAGCGAGACCCAGGTACGGTCTCACCTTTCTTGCCGTTCATGGTTGCATGGCCAAAGCAACGATATCACGGTGTCGGAAGGCTGATGTTTGCGGTGGATGGAAGAGGTTCCTTGCGTTCCTGCTTCCGCGTTGTCTCATCGACTGTCCCCTTCACTCATCTCCCAGCTCAGCAGTTTCTCGTAATTGTCTCCTCTCGCGGAATTGTCATCAGTAGACTCAATTTGTCAAGCCACCCAGTGACTGATCACCGTTTCACGAGCACACCTCTCCATGCATATTGGAAATTTCTTATCTTGCGTGGACTGGTGTGTGACTCGGGAACTGGCGTCTTTCTCATGATTTCACCAGTGTTGGTGGCACATTTCCGATGTTTCCCTGCATTCCACTGTTGTTGTGAGAGCAGCCCCGCATCACTTCTTTGCAACCGCTACCTCTACGTAGGGTCTGGACAGGCTCATCTCACAGTTCTCGAGTTCACTACAGTAGTAAAATTGTGGATGGAAACCATGTTCAACTTCTTTCACACACCTCCCTGTGCATATTCTTCTCGCTTTGTGTACGCTCCCACAAGTGCCTGTGGGGCCCTGGAATTTCCGACACATTCTTGCTTTTAAGGTGGGTAAAACGACTGCTGCCACGCAAGAAATATTCACATGCTTTCGCGTGTGCATTTTTAACATTCCGTCCTAATGACTGCAAGGGTCCATCAGTTTCCGGCATGCTTCACATTGTCCGCCAGGTCCTTCGCAACGCGTCCATTCTTAAGCGTGCCGAGTGCATCCTCCCGCCTAAAACCATGTGGTTGTAAAATGGCTCTAGTGTCTGCGTCTGGGTCTGCACGGGGTTCGACTAACTTTCTCATGGGCCACTGACTGTGTAAGTCGGCGCCGTTGCCCCCCCCCCACCCCCCACCCCCCGGGAGAGGTATCACATTACTCAGCCCCCCCCCCCCCGCCCTCACCCCTCCGTCACACTTTCTAACACCTACTTTTGACCTATTTTGTTTCTGTATCGATTTTTCTATGTAAATTTTAAGTATTTGTTATCTAGAATGTTATATCTGTCATGGAAATACTTTAACTATGTATACACATTTCAGTTAAGTGAACTTTTGAACGATGTTTAAATTATGTGAATTTAAGTAACTACTGAAATGATTGTTATATAATATACTGTAAATGACTTGGTCCATAATTAGGGAACGTTGTGTTGAATGTAAAAGGCGTGGGGAACCCTGCAGCTATGGAAGTAGCCTGGTGGAGTAGAGAAGGTGTGGTTCGCGCGAAAGTGACAACTCGTCCTTTGTGACGAGTAAGGAGCCTGGGTTGAGCAGTGCTGTAATCAACGCCTCGCTAGCAGTAGCGGACCATTGTGGCTCATATTCCTTCAGTTTTGAGGCTAGAAGAGATTTTGATAATAATCGTGATGTTGCTAAAATCTCTGTATTTCACCCGTAATTATCCTAAATCAAAAACCTGGACAGGAATCCTATCCTAGTGAATTTAATTCCGAATGGCCTACTTTACTATGAGAAAGTGTTTGAATTTAATGTTGTGTTGTCATTTGCACAGCCAATTATATTTTTGAGTAGGTGGAAAGACTGCTTATGAAAGCACATTTGTTATTTAAAGAGTTATAGTTTGTTGTGCTTTTATTTAATTAATAATTAATGATAAGAATACTTACCATTTCTCATTCACACTGGTGTATTTTTGTTAAGGGGCGTGATTCTTCAAACCATGGAAGTTGAAGGGTCCTCATGTACTAGACTACTTAGTTAATGAAGCAATGCAAAGGGCCCTTCAGAGCCAGTGTAGCTAGATTTGCATTCTGTTTAGTTGCGTCAAACCGAGTTTAAGAAATAAATATTTACTGCGATATCTATTCTAAAGCAAGTTGGTTAACGCACAGGCATAGAGTCCCTGCTCTACTTAGCAATGAAGTTTTAGATTATGATAATCAGCAGACCTCCTGATTTAAATTCAGAATCATTTCAAGCTTTACCCTGTTCAGTATTGCTACTAGTTTCATGTGTTTCGGTAATTGATTGTTTAAACTGTTACACCTACTTCATTTAAGGTACGTGTTGTTGAGAGGCATACGCTACTGTTTACTATCTCATTAGCCATTTGCTCGTTGGTAGCATATTTATCTGCAGGGTTAGGTTACTGTGTTATAGTAGGAACAAATGTCAGGAAAGAGTTTAGTGGGTGAATCAAGGAAGGTTAGGTTAGCCTTAACATTGCCTTCGGCTTTATCATTTTGCATGACGCAAGAATGCCTAATTAGGTTGGCGACCAGCTTTAATATGTAATGTTACAACTTACTTTTCTGCTGGGAGAACGTCTGTTCTCTAAGGCGCTGCAGTCATGGACTGAGCGGCTGGTCCCGGCGGAGGTTCGAGTCCTCCCTCGGGCATGGGTATGTGTGTTTGTCCACAGTATAATTTAGGTTAGGTAGTGTGTAAGCTTAGGGACCGATGACTTTAGCAGTCAAGTCCCATAAGATTTCACACACATACACAACGCCTGTTCCTAGCCCACCTGTTTACTGTTGTTTATGCTCTGCTGGAGTGTTTTGGAAACGAATCCCAGTTTGATCTGTTTCCATCAGGTTATCTCACTGTCACAGCTTTGAAAAATTCTTCGTAGAGATAACATTAGCATCGATTGCCGTTTAAAGGTGGTCGGTGCCACCGTTACAGCTTCCTTCCGCAACCAAACCGACGGTTCAGTCATGCCTGAGGACATATCCTATGAAGCGATCCCTCAAGCGATCCCTACTTTTGGTCGAGTTGTGCCACAACATTTTTCCTCCAAGTCGATTCAGTGCCTCATCTTTAGTTACTCTTCAGCATTCTTCTGTAGCACCACATTTCAAAAGCTTCTATTCTTTTCATGCCTGAACTACTTACTGCCCACGTTTGACTTCCACACAATCAAGACAAATACCGTCAGAAAATATTTCCAAACATATTTTATTTAGATTTGATGTTAAAAAATACCTCATTTTAAGGAACATTTTTGTTACTATTGCCAGAGTGCATTTTACATCCCTTCTGCTTCGGACATCATCAGTTACTTTTGCTGTGGAGATATCAGAACTTGTTTATCACTTTTAGTGCCTCACCATGTAATCTAGCCTGATTTTATACGTCTTGCCAGCAGCACTCTTCTTTTACTTTTATAGTTCATCTTATAATCTCATTCAAGACAATATCCATTCCCAGTCAAATGCTCTTCTAAGTTCTTTATCGTGTGTGAATGAGCTAAAATTCCGGCAACAAATGCCTACGTTTTTGTTGCTTCATACTGATCATTTATTTTCTTCCCATATTTTTATTTGAAAAAAAAGCATTTAATAGGTGATACTTGTTATCACCGAGTGTATAGTCTTCAAGATATTTCATACGTGCAACCACAAAACGTGTACCTGTGTCTCGGAGTGTTTTCTTCCTAGGCTGGCTCCTCGCTCCCTGCCTTCCCTTCGTGGGAACGTAGCACCTTCCCCTTCAGACGGCTATTAGGGTAGCAAGACGACGCTCCTGCTCCTGATGAAGAGGCGCTGGCCTTGTCGAGCTTTATGGGCCGTTAAGCCCGATGCGTGTGATCGTGTTTTACTGCTCTCCCTCTCTCCAGAAAGCCGTGATAACGACACCAGGCGCCTACATGCCGTCCGCTTTATTAGCGATCCGCTCCACCGAGACATTGGAGACTGGTCTAACTGAAAAAGCTGTTGGCTGAGAATTAAGTATCGCCAAGTCCCTGTTGCGCAGGCGCAGCAGTGTCCTGGGTCCCTACCGTTCAGGACTGATAGAAAAGATGGAGATGACCGAACGAAAAGCGGAGCGTTAAGTCACGGGATCGCTTAGCCGGTGCTGGAGCATTACAGAGATGCTCAACAAACTCCAGGGGCAGAGGTTTACTATCCAAATTCTGAGAGAGCGCTTTCCGGAAACAGTCGGACAACATGTTACTTCCTCTCACATACATCTCGCGATGTGATAACGACGAGAAATTTCTGGAAATCGAAGGTAATACACAGGCTTACAGACAATACGAGTCACGCAACATTCGCGAGTAGAACAGCGGGGGAGGGGGGGGGGGGATCAATTAGTAATACCGGACTCTTCGACATACCATTAGGTGACCAGCGGAAATGTAGATGGAACAAACGGAAAACCTGTAAAATAGTTAACGTCGATCGCTAACTCCACAGATCGCTTGCTTTTGGTGCGAAGTGCGGAAGGAAGTAGCCGTCCCATAGAGCGTTGTCTTGGATCTCTGTCGATCCGCACTGTTCTCTAAATTTTTACCACAAATAAGCCACTGTATTTCTCGATCTGTTTACGCCAACAGCGACCAAAACGCAGTTTGCCAGTGAAAGATTTTCCCGCGTTACAAGCGATCTCAAGAAATACAGTCGTGAATTATAGTGCCAATCTTCATTTGATTGGGAAAGAAATTACGCGTGGTGTCCGGCTTGGTTCCTTAGCAGAATGCTTTTTTTCTTTGCGTATATTAACTGCTTGCGTATATTAACCATTTCCAGATGGTTAGTTCGTTTTCTTTCCAGATAATGATTATCATAACTCATTCATTCATTTGTTACTGTAATTTATTGAATCCGTTGCCATGTTATATACAATAGTTTGTTATTTCTACACAGTATCTTTTAGAGCCGGCCGGTGTGGCCGAGCGGTTCTAGGCACTTCAGTCTGGAACCGCGCGACCTCTCCGGTCGCAGGTTCGAATCCTGCCTCGGGCTTGGATGTGTGTGATGTCCTTAGGTTAGTTAGGCTTAAGGATTTCTAAGTTCTACGGGCTGATTACCTCGGAAGTTAATTCCCATAGTGCTCAGAGCCATTTGAACCATTTTTTTGGACTGATGACCGCAGATGTTAAGTCCAGTAGTGCTCAGCGCCATTTTTTTTTCTTTAGAAATTTACGTCGTACTAGTTTTTCCGTTATTTTAAACAGTTTGTAGCGAGCAGTGCCCACAAAAGGCGGGGATGATAGAGTCTACTCGAATGCACTGAGTCTGCTGCTCGCAGTACACCAGATTCCATAGTCAGTCACCTGTATCACTTACACTTTCACATGATTCAAATATAGCAGTGAACAGATGGTCAAATACACTTTTGCAAATGGCAATTTCGGTTAGCGTTCAAACGGTCTGCAGCCATATTTAGGACTTATTACAAACTGTTTAGAACAGTTAATATATTCCCATTGAGCACACGTATAAAATATCTGACGAAGAAGTAGACTGAGTTATATCCTTGATGGGAAATGCGGCCAGAAGAGCGTATCACAGAACTACTGAATAAGTGAAACGCCTCATTTAACACCTGTTTCACGCTCGGTTCTTCACTGACGTAGTCATTTCGGATGTGATCTTTTACACTACATCCTTCGAAAGGTCTTTATCGATCGAGGTGGGGCAGAGGTTAACACAGTGGACTCGCATTTGGGAGGACGACAGGTAAAAACTCGCGTCCGGCCATTCGCATTTATATGAAGCTGGTACCTGTTCTTTCAGACATGTCCGAAAGAACGGGTACCATCTTCATATATAGGTAAGGTTAACCGGCCATTGACCTTCTTCTTCTGTGCGGATGCACACGTATTTCCCGAACTTTGTCTGCTGCAAGTAATGAGTGTAATGGGCAGGGGCACTACGAATGTAGTGTGTGGACATTAAGTTGGGAATGCGGGTCTCACGAGGAGCGTGCAACGGATAAATCCCTGCAGTCGCACTATGCTCTGTATCCTCCGTGGCTCAGATGGATAGAGCTTCTGCCATGTAAGCAGGAGATCCCAGCTTCGAGTCCCGGTCGCTGAACACATTTTCAACTGTCCCCGTGGATGTATATCTACGCTTGTCGGCAGCATGGGGTCTTGATTTAATTATCATTTCATCCAGAGTTACGTTTTCCATGATTTACTTAAATCGCTTCAGGTGGATTCCGAGACGGTTCCTTTGAACGGATGTGGTCCACTTCCTTCCTAATCCGATAGGACCGATGATCCCGCTGTTTGATACCCCTCCCCAAATAAACTAAGCAACCCACAACACTTAGGAGAAACGATATAGAAGAATAGTTCTTTGTAAGCTTGTTCTGAAGACTTAAGTTTTAAATCAACATTGTGAAATGATTTATGTTTCGCAACTGTACAGCAGTGATAGAACAGTCCCACGAACACCACACATACAAAGGTGGTAGTGCTACGAAGGTAAACAATAACACGTAATTGTGAAAATACCCTGCCTGACAGAAAAGAACCAATAAAAATGATCGTTGTAACTTCGTGTACGTACAGACCATCGGCAGGTATGTTAATGAGTGATTGCGGTAAACTATTAATTCCAGTTCTCTGTGACAACTAGAACGACCACCAGCGTGCATTACTGTTGCTCGTGTTTCGTGTTGTTGCCAGGCCTTGCAGGATATATGATATACGGGGCATGAACAGAGTAAGATATTGATCACTGTCAAGGACACAGATATGTCGTGTACTGGTGAGACTGCACTATCAGCTGTTGTATAATTTGAAATGGACACCACCATGGGTCTCCGTTTAGCAAGTTGCTGGAGTCATGCAGTGCCCACATTTATGGGGCATTAGGTAGTGACAGTAGTCCGATGCTGGACTACATCGCAGCGTGAGGGTTGGCTTATGGCGTCAAGGATCAGATCAGATAGATAGGACCGTCATATTGTGCACCAAACATATTGTAACCCCATGATATGCAACGGCCTCAATGCAACATTCTGGGCTGTCCTTCACCATTTGTCGGAGACTAGCAGCAGCCATAGGAAGGAATTACGGTCTCAAGCGTTGCCTGCCCTTAACACCATAACATAAAGCGCTGAGTTTGGAGTGTTTCTGCGACCAGGTAATGCAAAATGCTGATGAATG
Organism: Schistocerca americana; assembly: GCF_021461395.2. NCBI lineage: Eukaryota > Metazoa > Arthropoda > Insecta > Orthoptera > Acrididae > Schistocerca > Schistocerca americana. Next base: position 685,011,861 of record NC_060122.1, read on the forward strand.
GTGTCGCACTGTGTTCGGCGATGAATGGTGGTTCTGCACTACACCGGATAACGATCATCCGCTACCTCGAGGTCTCATTCTTCCGATGTTTTGCAAAGGTACAGTGGTGTTACTCCTGGCGTTATGGTGTGGAGAGTCATCGGGTGTGATGTCAGCTCATGCCTGGTAATGATTATGGGAAGTCTGATAGTACAACAATACGTCACGGATATCCTGTATCCTCATGTGTAAGCAACCTCTTTATTTTATTAGCTTTTTATAAGTGACTAATACGGGTTATCTGGTTGGCTATAACAATTAGGCATCGGACGTTGTTAAGTAACCATACTGCTGTAGGGTGAAGTTACTCCCAAGGTACAAGTTCTGATAACTAAAGTTCTGACCATGAGCCTACGACGCATGCTCTATTTGTTCTCCTGCACTGTCAAACGATTCTGGTCCTTTCAAAATTTTCCATTACTTATGTAGAGGTTTTAATATGTAAACTCTTTTGTACGATGCAGTTGTTTTATTCCACGTTAAATTCAAGTAACATGTCCCTACAGATTCAAATTTGATTCACACTACGGTTTTGAGGCATCAAGGGATCACAAATTTAGCATTGGAGGGCAGCGTGGAGGGTAAAAATCGTAGAGAGAGACCAAGAGATCAATACACTAAGCAAATTCAGAAGGATGTAGGTTGCAGTAGGTACTGGGAGATGAAGAAGCTTGCACAGGATAGAGTAGCATGGAGAGCTGCATCAAACCAGTCTCAGGACTGAAGACCACAACAACAACAACTACGGTTACAGTCTTTCTTTAATCACGAGCTTATATGCGTTTGCTATATCTGGCTCATTACGGTAAGATCGCCTTATCAATACGTAAGAATTCCACCTACTTGAAATTTAAATATGATTTCAACATTATCACTTTTATACGGTCAGGATCTGCTCTGTCCGCAGCTCGTGGTCTAGTGGCTAGCTTTGTAGCCCCAGGATCACTGGGTCCCGTGTTCGATTCCCGGCCGGGTTGGGGATTTTTCTGCCCGGGGACTGGGTTCTTGTGCTGTCCTCATCATTTCATCATCATCCTCAGCATTCGTAACAGTGGCTAGTTTGGACTGTGGAAAATTTTGGACTGTGCAAAAATTGGGACTGTGTACGGGCGCCGATATCCGCGTACTTGAGCGCCCCCCAAACCAAACATCATCAGGATCTGCTCTACAATCATACTCCGGCTCTACTGACAGTATTTCGCAGTATGACAAAACTAATTCACTTTTTATGCACGGTGCGCGCAGCAGGAGCTCCTGGAACCTACCCTGCAGGCTTATTCAGACTCGACTACTTCTGCGCGCAGAACGACCTCCTGGCGCCAGCCTGTCACTTCCAGAACGACGTGACATCCCCGTCAGCAATGCCACTGAAAAAAATGTTCAAATGTGTGTGAAATCTTATTGGACTTAACTGCTATGGTCATCAGTCCTGAAGCTTACGCACTACTTAACCTAAATTATCCTAAGGACGAACACACACACCCATGCTCGAGGGAGGACTCGAACCTCCGCCGGGACCAGCCGCACAGTCCATGACTGCAGCGCCTTAGACCGCTCGGAGATGCCGCTGCGCTGTAGCTAAGTAGTGTCAGGGTTCATTCGATCCTACAAGTATAGGATAGATATCTGTACGCTTACATATGCGAAATTACCGTGTTTCCAATTTTCCATAGGACATACATATGACATGTCCCTATGACCTGTCTGTGTGACATTGCAATACTCTAACTGCAGTAAGGTTCCCATATCTGTCCCCCATGGAACACGTATGGGACCAGCACGGACATCCCAGTTACTGCAGTTGTGGGCCATCGTGCCTCGGAAGAAGTTACAAGGTCATCTGTCCCAACGGAATCACTGCATACATACAGTTCAGAGGGGGTTGAAAGTCATTTTCATAAGTGGTCTCATACTGCGAAGTTCTCATTAAACCTGGCCATTGTTTGTAATTTCTGAAACAACATAATATACCCTCTCAACCAGTAAAGTTTCATTTCGTTTCAACCTCCACCATCTGTCTGCTTAAATTTTTTCTCAGGCAGAGTATAAACTGAACGTGATTTTGTCATGATGGGTAATAAATGATAGCACTTCATCAAGGAAACAGTAATTTGGACTCAGGTGTTTTCTAGACAGTGTATATGAAAACTGTAGCACTGATATCGGTGTATATATTGATTTCTTATTTATTCAATCAGGGACTACCTTATAATGTTGCCATCGTTACAAAATGAAAGTAAATAGCTCAAATATTTACACAAAAGATTTAGGCTATTACATAAGAGGACAAGAAATTACTTACCAGAAATGGTTAAGCTCCGAAAGGCAGAAAGATAGAGAACACTATAACACAGTTTATAGAGAAGTAAAAAGGACGGTTATCCAAGTTAAAAAGGAATCCTGAGAGAAGAAATGTGCCGACATAGAATATTTAGCTGGATACAACACAGCGTCAGAAACCTGGAAATTTATATGTCAAGTGAGGGGCTAGAATGACCGCCATTTCTGAGTGGAAGATCTTCTTGTAGAGGGTAGGGAAGAGTTTCTACAGAGGTAAACGGAGATTTGTCCTGTGGCAGACGTAGCTGACAATGAAGATTATCACACCCTTCTGAAAACAAGAAATGTTAAGGGAGCCTGTCCTGGAGTTATAGTAATGGAAATATAAGAGTACGGAGGAGCTAAGTAGTAGCAGCACTACTAATTATATTCAATAGGATGATTAAAGGTGATAAAATACCTAGATAAGAGAGATATCGTAATGCCATGTTAGGGGTCGGCACATAACCACACGAATAAACAAAGTAGTGCTACGTACTGTGGCTGGAAACATCCGCACATATGGCTCAGAGTGTTGGACTTTGCTCGAGAGGTAAATTGGGAAAACTTGGGCTCCCCTAATGGACTGGTTACGGCGGGGCATAAAAGCGACCCACTTGGATCGACTGTGGAATGTGTAAGAGTGGAAATGAACGCGGAGGATTCAGCCACAGTCAGAACTGAGATGATGGGTACATGTCCGACGGATGGAGGAACAATGTTGGCGATAACATCTCCTCAGCTGATCACTGCCAGGAACAAGGAGCCGAAGGAGCCCGATGGCAACTTGAAGGGGAACTGAGCGAAAGCCACGGAAATCAGAGGTCTATTGGAAGAAGACTGGCAGGACAGAAACGTGTGACATGTGGGAACAGGCAACTGCTGCGAAGTGGAAACACCTCCTAAAGTAAGTGAGAGGAACGTGTGTGTCTTGATAACGAATTGTGGTCATACTGCTCTACCCATTAGCCTTAATAATCATCATGCGTTCTACGTACTAGAAATTTTCACAACTGTAACTGTATTTGTAGTAACACAAGAGCAGTTTCTATAAATACGTATGGTTACCGTCACCTAAAATAATGAACCAACGCTCCCACCACTGCAATAGGGGACCTTCTACGCGTATGTTCTTCCTCTGGCCACGAAAGACGAAGAAGGATGGAAGAGAGATTTGAGTTCCACTCCCGTTGATGACAGGTTTGTAGAAGCATAGAGAAGGAAATCGGCCATTTTCATTTGCAAATGAACCATACTGACAATTGTCTTAAATGATTTACGGGAACCATGGAAAAACAGAAACTGATTAGTCGACTGGGAATTTGACGCCTAAATCCGAGTCCAGTGCTTTACAACCGTTCCTCCAATACTGTTGATAAGCTACGAAGATACAGGATAAAATCGGTTAGGTATTTTTCATAGTTGAGAATAGATCACATAGCAGTAATTTCTGAGGACCGTGGTTGTATTCAGGGCGATTTATGACCTTGAAACAGAGTGGGTATTGTAACACAGCAAGTTTTTCCAGAGGAAGTTGTGTTTTCAAACCTGTCTTCTAGCTCTGTACAAGTGACGTTGACGGGTAACAAAAAATGTATTCAACAAAGCTGGACGTTGATTCTGTCATATGAGTTTCTGGGATGCTACGGTGGATGATGAATATTATAAATTCATTTAAACTAACTTGCCTGTGAATCCGGTTCAAAAATCAATTCCTTATTTTTCATCTCAAATCGATGTTAAGAGTTTTTTGAATAAGTTGGCGGTTAAAGTAACTGCATTGGAGATCAGAAGATTGTTTGAAAATCAGTTTAAAGGTCTCTCGGTGTATGTCCACATGTTTGTTTCTGCTGCCTTCACATGTCAGTGTTGTCATTGAAGTTCACAGCACTGTTAAAAGATACGCTTTGCGATGCTCTTATGTTTCCCTTTTATACATTTAGTTGTTTTCCTTATGAACTTTTCTATAGTTTTAGTTGCTTCTATTTTGTCATTCTCGAAAGTTAATATGTCTGTAACTTGTTTCAATGTGTGGCAGTTGGGAGATGTGAAGTTCTATAGTCGCTATAAATATTTTCTGGGCTTAATATAAGACAGTCAGGGTTGGCAATTGATTGCATCAGTGGCCAAAGCCGAGAAGTAGGTCTCTGAGACAAATGGAGATGACAGAACAAGAAGAAGCAAGAAAAGGAACAGGGAATATCTGGAAAATGTAAGCCGAGAGGATTATGGAGGTGGAGTGTATTAGGAGAAACAGAGGTCAGCTGTAGATCAAATACACTTTTGAGCTGAATTTCCCGAGAATGAAATTTTGTGGCATGTTTATTTCAAGCAGGAAAAATCTATTTGGCCTAGAGTTCAGAAACTTTTTGGGATGTTGCAGGGTACTGTTTGGAGGGAAGTAGACTACAGACAGTAACGTATTACCAATAAGAAGCAAAATACTACTGATTAATTACAGAAAAGCAACCATAATTCGGAGTTTCAGATGTAAATACTTGAAGAATTAAACCTTATGGCTAAAATGACATGATTGTATTCTACTTTTATATAGACATGTTGTTAATGTGTACTAAAAAGTTTAAGCATCTAAACAAGGTAATTAGTCAGTGCATATATTCCAAACAGTGGACAGGTATATACGAGGGTGAGTCAAATGAAAAACTGAAATTTGTAATAAGTAATCGAAATTTCGCGCCGTTGTCCTGTAAGTTGGTAAGCGTGCTACAAACAGCGTGCAGAATGGCCTGTAGGTGGCAGCATAGTGCAGATGCACACATACCGTCGCAGTATCAGTATAAAGATGGCCGCCCCACTTGCACCAGGGAAGAACAGCGTTCTGTTATTCGGTATTTGCGTAGTGAAGGTGTGAAACCTATTGAAATTCATCGACGAATGAAGGTTCAGTATGGTGATGCATGTTTGTCACAGCAGTAAGTTTACGAATGGAGTAGGAAGTTTGCAAATGATGTGACTTCACAGGAAGATGCTCCTCGTCCAGGTCATGCAGAACGAGTTGTCACTCCACAGAACATTCCAGCATTGAAGCCATAGTGAAAGAAAAGCGCAGTGTGACACCACATTGTGCATAGTGTGCTCCAGTTTCACAAAGTGTCTGCAAGATGGGTGCCACAGCAGCTGACTCCTGAAATGAGAGCACGACGTGTTGATGCTTGTGAAGAACTTCTCTGGCGCTTTGAACGAGAAGGTGATGGCTTCCTTGCAAGAATCGTTACTGCGGACGAAACCAGGTTTCACTTCCACCAACCGGAAACGAAGAGAGCGAGCAAGGAATGGCGCACTTCCTCATCACCAAAACCAAAGAAGTTTCGAACAGAACCATCAGCAGGGAAGGTTATGCTGACTCTCTTTTGGGACGAAAAAGTTGTCATTTTGGAGGGACCACTGTCACCAGTGCATCATACACAGATCTCCTAAAAAATCATCTGCGGCCTGCAATCAAATCAAAGCGACTTGGATTGCTGTCAGCAGGTGTCCTTTTTCAACATGACAATGCAAGGCCCAACACTGCCCGCACAACAGTTGCAACAATCACAGACCTGCATTTTGAGTGTCTTCCTCATCCACCATTCTCACCAGACCTTGCCCCAAGTGGTTTCCATATATCTGGACCACTCAAAGACGCAATGGGTGGAAATAAGTTCCGTTCTGATGAAGAGATACGCTACGCGGTGCATGAGTGATTGCGCGGACTACCAAAAGAATTTTATTCTAAAGGAATTTATGCACTTTCTATGCGCTGGAGGACTTGCATTAGGCGTGGCGGAGATTTTGTTGAAAAGTGATACAGCTTTGTACCACTTCTGCACAATAAATAATATTTAAAAAAACATTTAAGGTTTTCATTTGGCTCACCCTTGTGAACATGTAATTAACTGATCTTCACAAAAAGATTGTGATAATTTCAATGTGAAAATTAATGTGATTAATTGTATATAAAATTGTCAGCAAGAAGCACTCCTGTTCCCCAATAATTTTCATCCTGCTAAGAATTCGCGATTTTTAGTCACAGCCGTGTAAACTTTACAAAAATTGTTAATATTTCTCTAGGTGATCACAGGCAAGTAACGTTGGAAATGACTTAACGGTTTCCTGACTTGCTGACAAAGAAAGGAAGTGAGATTTTAGGCCGGCTGTGGTGGCCAAGCGGTTCTAGGCGCTACAGTCTGGAACCGCACGACCGCTACGGTCGCAGGTTCGAATCCTGCCTTGGGCATGGATGTGTGTGATGTCCTTAGGTTAGATAGGTTTAAGTAGTTCTATGTTATAGGGGACTGATGACCTCAGAAGTTAAGTCCCATAGTGCTCAGAGCCATTTGAACCATTTTTGAGATTTTAATGTCCCGTCAACGACAAGACATGGAGCATGGGCTAGTGTGGGGAAGAAAATCAGTTAAGCCATATCCAAAGAAACCAATCTCGCAAACGATTTAAGTGTTAGGGAATACACAGAAATTTAAGATTTGGAAGGTGGAAGGATTAGAACCCTGCTCTTCATGAATGCTGGTCTAGTGCATTAACCACGGCGTCAGCTTTCTCCGCAACTGACTAACGACCATTTGAAGCTGTATGACACGTAGCTGATCACGTTTCGGCGTTAATTACCAATTCTTACCCATCCAGTGAGGGATCTAATCCGGTAGACCAGACAAACTAAAGCCACAGAAAATTTGTGGGAGCTGCGGGTGTGTACCGATAGCAATCACACAGCAATAGGCTGGAATTCTACCACCAAAGAGACCGAGGCCGGCGGCAGCGAGAGGCAGCAACAGTTGCACGTTCCGAGGCCGGCTACTGACAGACAGATTAGTCCGCCGAAACGTAATTACGCGAGAAACACCGCAACCGGGCAAATGTAGAATGCGCCGGTCCGGACTGGCTGCTAGCTGCCTACTCCTCGCTCCCCAACGCTGCCTCTCCGAGAACTTAATCATCGTGTCATTGTTCGCCATGTGAGCAGTCACTCTGGACAGAAGTGCGTAAGGGACAAGCCCACGAGCTGCGCTGAGCGAACGGCACATTTATCCCTCCGCCTTGTGAGCAGGTCCGATTTGGCGGTTCAACAGGGAAAATCTTATTGTTGTTTACTGTACGGGCGTGTTTTTTGTTTCAGCCATTAAATCTTGTGGCTGATGCTTCAAAAACAGAACAAAAATTCTCTTCCTTTCCCCACAGGAACTAATGAGCTGCATTATTTCATCCTCTGTACCTTCGTCGATAGATCGCGAATAACATTTTGCAGCAATTTCTCTTAGGCTAGTATCAGTTTCCAGATCATACTTAAGTTTCACTACGAATGTACACTGAGGTTAAGCCGGCTGCTGTGGCCGAGCGGCTCTAGGCGCTTCAGTCTGGAGCCGCACGACCGCTACGGTCACAGGTTCGAATCCTGCCTCGGGCATGGATGTGTGTGATGTCCTTAGGTTCGTTAGGTTTAAGTATATCTAAGTTCTAGGAGACTGATGACCTAAGATGTTAAGTCCCATAGTGCTCAGAGCCATTTGAACCATTTGAACGGAGGTTACAAAATCCATGGGATAGCGATACACACATATACAGATGGCGGTAGTTTCGCATACAGTAGATATAAAAGGGCAGTGCATTGGCGGAGCTCTCATTTTTACTCCGGTGATTTCTCTCAAAGAATTTCCACCGTGATCACGGCCACACGATGGGAATTAACAGACTTCGGTCGCGAAATGGAAGTTGAAGCCAGACACATGCGACATTCCATTTCAAATCTTTAGCGAATTCAGCATTCCGAGATCCACAGTGTCAAGAGCGTACCGAGCACACCAAATTTGTGGCATTACCTCTCACCACGGACAACTCAGTTGCCGACGACTTTCACTTAACGACGGAGGACAGCAAATTTTGTATAAATGTGTCGGTGCTAACAGACAAACAAACTGCGTCAAATAACAGCAGATATCAATATGGGATCTACGTCTCACGCATCCGTTAGGACAGCGCGGCGAAATCTGGTGCTAATGGGCTATGGCAGCGGACGACCGCCGCCACTACCTTAGCTGACAGCATGACATCGGCTGCAGCGCCTTTCCTGGGTTCGTGACTATTTCAAGTGGATCCCAGACGATTATAAAACTGTGGCCGCGTCAGTTGAGTCCCGATTTCAGGTGGTGAGAGCTGATGGTAGGGTTCGAATGCGGTGCAGATGCCACGAAGAAATAGAACGTAGCATTAATATTAGACAAGGCATTATACAAGCTAGAGGTAGCTGCATAATGGTGTGGGCTGTGCTTACGTATAATGCACTCGGTTCTCTGGTCCAATGAATTGATCATTGGTTGGAAATTGTTATGTTCGTCTGCTTGGAGATCATTTTCAGTCATTCATACACTACTGGCCATTATAATTGCTACACCGTGAAGAAATGCAATTGATAAACGGATATTCATTGGACAAATATGATATACTAGAAATAACATGTGATTACATTTTCACGCAATTTGGGTGCATAGATCCTGAGAAATCAGTACCCAGAACAACCACCTCTGGCCGTAATAACGGCCTTATACGCCTGGGCATTGCGTCAAACAGAGCTTGGATGGCGTGTACAGGTAGAGCTGCCCATGCAGCTTCAACACGATACCACAGTTCATCAACAATAGTGACTGTCGTATTGTGACGAGCCAGTTGCTCGACCACTATTGACCAGACGTTTTTAGTTGGTGAGAGATCTGGAGAATGTACCGGCCAGGGCAGCAGTCGAACATTTTCTATATCCAGAAAGGCCCGTAAAGGACCTACAACATGCGGTCGTACATTATCCTGTTGAAATGTAGAGTTTCGCAGTGATTGAATGAAGGGTAGAGCCACGAGTCGTAACACATCTAAAATGTAACGTCCACTGTTCAAAATGCCGTCAGTGCGAACAAGAGGTGACCGAGACGTGTAACCAACGGCACCCCATACCATCACGCCTGGTGATACGCCAGTATGGCGATGACGAATACACGCTTCCAATGTGCGTTCACCGCGATCTCGCCAAACACGGATGCGACCATCATGATGCTGTAAAAAGAACCTGGATTCATCCAAAAAAATGACGTTTTGCCATTCGCGTACCCAGGTTCGTCGTTGAGTACACCATCGCAGGCGCTCCTGTCTGTGATGCAGCGTCAAGGGTAACAGCAGCCATGGTCTCCGAGCTGATAGTCCATGCTGCGGCAAACGTCGTCCAACTGTTCGTGCAGATGGTTGTTGTCTTGCAGACGTCCCCATATGTTGACTCAGGGATCGAGACGTGGCTGCACGATCCGTTACAGCCACGCGGATAAGATGCTTGTCATCTTGATTGCTAGTGATACGGGGCCGTTGGGATCCAGCACGGCGTTTCGTATTACCCTCCGGAACCCACCGATTCCATATTCTGCTAACAGTCATTGGATCTCGACCAACGCTAGCAGCAATGTCGCGATACGATAAACCGCAATCGCGATAAGCTACAATCCGACCTTTATCAAAGTCGGAAACGTGGTGGTACGCATTTCTCCTGCTTACACGAGGCATCACAACAACGCTTCATCAGGCAATGCCGGTCAACTGCTGTTTGTGTATGGGAAATCGGTTGGAAACTTTCCTTATGTCAGCACGTTGTAGGTGTCGCCACTGGCGCCAACCTTGTGTCATTTGCATATCACAGCATTTTCTTCCTGTCTGTTGAATTTCGCCTCTGTAGCACGTCATCCTTGTGGTGCAGCAATCTTAATGGCCAGTAGTGTGGATAGAATTTTTACGGATGACAATGAGCCGTATCGTCGGGGCACAATTGTTCGCTATCGGTTTGAAGAACATTGTGGACACGAATGATGTGGTCAACCATATTGACCGACATAAATCCGTTCGAAAAGTTATGGGATGTAATCGAGAGGTCAGTTAGTGCACAATATCCTGCAGCAGCAACGCTTTCGCAATTATGGACCTCTACAGAGGCAGCTGCATGGGACTTTGAGCGACTTACTGGGTCCACCCAACACCAGGGTGCTGCACTATGCAAGGCAAAAGAAGGTCTGATACGATATTAGGAGGCGTCCCATGACATTTGTCACCACACTATAAGTTTTTTCAGTATAAGTTTTGATGTAGTCTGGCATAAGACGATCAATTATGGCTTTCCGAACACCAGCGGGGTGTTGACAAAGGAAATTCGACAGTATTATTTGCTAAATCCACATCCTCAGCCAAGAAAACGACTAAATTTGTGTTGTCCGATTTACAGGTTAATTTAACTCAACCTTCATAGCACTGTATATATAAATTTATTCATTAAGCGTCTATTCTCCTCAAGTTAGCCTATGAAATAGGTGATTTTTACGCTTTTTTTGGAAGAGTAGTGAAGCAGTCAATGTAAACCTTTTCCAATTATTTATCCATTCTTGGAAAATATTTTCTGATTTTCTTAACAAAATCAGTCATCATTTAGCCCTCCCATTCGACGAGTTAAAATTGCTTTGTCCAAAATGAGATGAGTCTATAACGGAAGTCCAACGATTTTATCTTAAAACAAAAACCATTTTCTTAATCTATAGTACATTTCGCACGGGATAGTAGCACAGTTTTCTTTTTGAATCTGAAAAAAAATTAAATGGCGGAAGCTTGAAAGAAGGGTGTAACTTTTCTTGTATTTTTGGTTATTTTTTGGAGTAACTAATGAAAAATTAACATAAAAAAGACGTTCTACTCCTTGGTGACATGGCCGAGGAATAATTCATCCTATTTTCAGAAATATATCATTATTATTCTTTTGAAAATGAAAACAAGGTCCAAGTAGGCGGTATTCTTTTTATTATCTATGCGATCGGCCAGTTACAACCTTGAGTCATTTTCAAGCACATATCTTAAACTTCCACCTTCCTTTTATCCTATAATACACTCCTGGAAATGGAAAAAAGAACACATTGACACCGGTGTGTCAGACCCACCATACTTGCTCCGGACACTGCGAGAGGGCTGTACAAGCAATGATCACACGCACGGCACAGCGGACACACCAGGAACCGCGGTGTTGGCCGTCGAATGGCGCTAGCTGCGCAGCATTTGTGCACCGCCGCCGTCAGTGTCAGCCAGTTTGCCGTGGCATACGGAGCTCCATCGCAGTCTTTAACACTGGTAGCATGCCGCGACAGCGTGGACGTGAACCGTATGTGCAGTTGACGGACTTTGAGCGAGGGCGTATAGTGGGCATGCGGGAGGCCGGGTGGACGTACCGCCGAATTGCTCAACACGTGGGGCGTGAGGTCTCCACAGTACATCGATGTTGTCGCCAGTGGTCGGCGGAAGGTGCACGTGCTCGTCGACCTGGGACCGGACCGCAGCGACGCACGGATGCACGCCAAGACCGTAGGATCCTACGCAGTGCCGTAGGGGACCGCACCGCCACTTCCCAGCATATTAGGGACACTGTTGCTCCTGGGGTATCGGCGAGGACCATTCGCAACCGTCTCCATGAAGCTGGGCTACGGTCCCGCTCACCGTTAGGCCGTCTTCCGCTCACGTCCCAACATCGTGCAGCCCGCCTCCAGTGGTGTCGCGACAGGCGTGGATGGAGGGACGAATGGAGACGTGTCGTCTTCAGCGATGAGAGTCGCTTCTCCCTTGGTGCCAATGATGGTCGTATGCGTGTTTGGCGCCGTGCAGGTGAGCGCCACAATCAGGACTGCATACGACCGAGGCACACAGGGCCAACACCCGGCATCATGGTGTGGGGAGCGATCTCCTACACTGGCCGTACACCACTGGTGATCGTCGAGGGGACACTGAATAGTGCACGGTACATCCAAATCGTCATCGAACCCATCGTTCTACCATTCCTAGACCGGCAAGGGAACTTGCTGTTCCAACAGGACAATGCACGTCCGCATGTATCCCGTGCCACCCAACGTGTAAGTCAACTACCCTTGCCAGCAAGATCTCCGGATCTGTCCCCCATTGAGCATGTTTGGGACTGGATGAAGCGTCGTCTCACGCGGTCTGCACGTCCAGCACGAACGCTGGTCCAACTGAGGCGCCAGGTGGAAATTGCATGGCAAGCCGTTCCACAGGACTACATCCAGCATCTCTACGATCGTCTCCATGGGAGAATAGCAGCCTGCATTGCTGCGAAAGGTGGATATACACTGTACTAGTGCCGACATTGTGCATGCTCTGTTGCCTGTGTCTATGTGCCTGTGGTTCTGTCAGTGTGATCATGTGATGTATCTGACCCCAGGAATGTGTCAATAAAGTTTCCCCTTCCTGGGACAATGAATTCACGGTGTTCTTATTTCAATTTCCAGGGGTGTACATAGCTGGTGCATGTGGACAGGAATATACTTACTTTTGTGCGTATTCCTGTCCTCATATACCAGCGATTTACTACAACGTAAACTGAAGACGAAAGCGTAAGATATGTGCCTGAAAATGAGCCAAGATTGAAACGGCCCAATCGCACAGATAATAAAAATTGATTACAGCCTACTTGGACCATATTTGCACCACGCGTTGAGGCTGTGAACCCCTGCAAACCATTCCATCAGCATGAGATACAGCGTCTATCAAAGTGATAAATGGGCTTGTCGTCAAGGAGTATTACGCTTTTTTCTTTTAATTTATCTATTAGTTCTTTCAAAAAACATGACCGAAAACACACGAAGAAACTACGCCTGGTTTCAAACATCCGCCGATTTATTTTTTTTTTTTTCAGATTTCAAAAAACTGTGCTATTACTCTGTGTGAAATATACTATAGCTTAAGAAAAGGGTTTGTATTTTGATTTGAGATAAGATTTGCAGACTGCAGGTCATGAACGCATCTCATTTTGGAAAAGAAATTTTAATTCCTCAGATGGGGGATTAATGATGACTGTATTTCTTAAAAAATCTGGAAATATTGTCCAAGAATAAACAAATAACGTGCAAAAACATTTGTGTGATAGCTTCGTTAGTTATCCAAAGTAAAGCGGTAAATATCCTTTTTTAAATGCTGACTACCGGGAATGGACTCTTAAATAAATTCCTCATAAATGATCCATCGCCATTTCACAAGAATAGTAATGAGCACACGTACAACACCAGGAAAAAAAAGAGGGTTGTTACCCATCATTAAGGCTATCAGTGACTCAGCAATGAGTTTAAAAGTGTACCTCCTTTCATAGATTAATGCTCTTATGGAAGAATAACCACATTAAATATAACTACCATAAGCAGATCTTTCAGCAGCTCAAACCAACGTGTTAACAGTGTAGAAAGCAAGTGTCTGAAGCGTCAATGTAATTCAGCAACACTATCGCTATCGAATATTCCAGTCTCTTCTTCAGTGTAATAATTCCTTCAAATTTAAACTATATGTTACCTTCCAGCACATTTCACTGCAGTAATAGCTTCGTTGTAAACAGTACATGTTTATGTTAGACACCTGTTTTTTACACTGTCTCTATTTGACTCTCATTATCTCCCACATTTCCCGATTTATTGATAATCAAACTTTTGTATCTTCTAACGTCATATATGTCAATTGGTAAGTATGCTGAAAATAATCTACTTTAGTTCGTGACAATAAAAGAATACGAACTCTGATTTCAAGGATTAGCGTAAAACAGTGCTAAATCTTGTTTATCAAACAACATGCACTATCATTTCAGGTTAATCTGCTATTTATCCATCAGTATTGCTGTACCAACAGAACAATCTTTAACGTCATACATTCATTACAAACACTACTTCACCTCCGTCCAAAATGTCCAACGTATCTGTTTCGATATACGTCGTAGCAATCTCCAACAATGAAAATATGTTCCATACACATTTGTCTCAACATTTTTTTATAAACTTGGGGCACATTCTTTCTTTTTTACAAAGAAAAATAGTTTACCATTACAGTATTAACATCCAGAGACTAACAACACCAATACATTCTTACGAAAATACTGTCATCCGTATCATTTACATAACTTAATGTTACAGTTTACAAGTAAGATTGTTCCATCTAGCGGACTTTTGCGACAGCTGTTGTATTACTCTGAACTCTACGTAGCTGTCTCTGCATTTGCCTACAGTAGTGCGAAGTGATAGTGTACCAAACAGATTGCATGTGTCTCTTGTATACCCTGTCAGCTGCTAAAACTCATGCTAGCGTCTGATATCCCTTTACGTCACGTATGTTTCACCTCGCATTGAAAAAGCACACTTTATTCGTCTCTAAAGTTTGCATCCCCAGTCACGGTTCATGTCTTACGTTGAGTAAAACAAGAAAAACACGGAGAATGAGCGCAAAGTATTCAAACAGCTGACGTGGTCGCAGAAAGTAGTTTCGCTCGGTTGTTTCATTCGACTTAAAATACCTTCTGTACGGAGAACGACAGCCAGGCCATTCGGTTGTTAAACCAGTCAATTATTCCATCATTAGCTTCAGTTACAGCTCTCTCTTTTCTCCCTAGTTGTTTTACGGTTATCCTACAACTGGTACTATTTCTCTGTTTCGCTCTCATCCTTCTATGCAGATTACTGTAAAGTGAATACAAACCCTACATACTAAATCCCGGAGGAAAAGAACATTATTAATATCAAATTAGTGGATGAAGATCTATATTAACTCCTGCACACGTTAGGTACAGTCATGCTACCTGACTGGAAAGTAAGCACAGCTGTTAATTCAATTATGTGGAGTGTAGTTAACTAATGTACTCTCCTGAAAGTTCGTTAGATGTGCGATATTTGTTACAAGCTCTGAAGAATTACCTTTTCGCAGTATTTGTTCGTTCAAGCTAAAATACAATTAAATCAGCAATTTTGCAGTATAGCTAGGTGAAACTCTGAAATAGGATTCTAATTGATTTCCACAGAAATACATTCAATCCAGTCACAGGTTACAAGGACATGGAATCTAATTTGTTTAGTATTTGCTTCACTGATCATTTAAAGTACAACTAGTGCAGCAATATAATTGAGGAGAAAGCTGAAGAACGAACATAAAGAGGAAAACCCCTGAACAATTTATGAATGCAGTAAAGAATAGGTGGCTGTACCATACAATCTAGGTACTGCTTTGCAGAGGGATTGTCCGAGTGCCAAAAACCTTTGAATTAAGGAGAAGAAGAAATCATTTATCTACAGAGAGAATTATTACCATTTTCGTTTCTGCTTCTAGCAGACACGTACAGGTAACGGTCACCCTAGTGTGGAGTTATAATTCACCGTATTCTCGAATATTTAATACTGCAACAAAGAAAATAAACTGTATTCATTCATTTTAATTCACTACGTGTAATCTAATAACGTTCCTTCATAATTTAATACTATGAGCGTACAACATTTTAATGATATTAGTGACGCCATTTCCGTAATTTTCTCTGAATGGTATGGGACTCTACTGTTATTTGTTTTTGTGTTGCTACAAATCGTTCAGCGACTAACTTGTTGTTGATACCTACAGAAAGTCTAACTAGAACTGATAATGCTAGCCCTAAGAGGAAATGGCACACCGCAAAAAAAAAAAAAAAAAAAAAAAAAAAAAGGTTCAAATGGCTCTGAGCGCTATGGGACTTAACTTCGGAGGTCATCAGTCCCCTAGAACTTAGAGCTACTTAAACCTAACTAACCTAAGGACATCACACACATCCATGCCCGAGGCGGGATTCGAACCTGCGACCGTAGGGGTCGCGCGGTTCCGGACTGTAGCGCCTAGAACCGCTCGGCCACCCCGGCCGGTGGCACACCGCAGTATATATATATATATATATATATATATATATATATATAGAGAGAGAGAGAGAGAGAGAGAGAGAGAGAGAGACAGGGGGGGAGAACCATTACATACAGTTCACATAAATTAAGCAATTAATTTAACATTTGATACCAGGTCCTTTACAGTTTAACACCTATTCTATGCACCTTCCAATATGAATATGAATCCAAGGTTTATGTTCCTTAATTTCGTAGACACTGATCTATTATTGTATTACTGTACAGTTTTTCTAGGTTGTTGTTGTTATGGTTTTCTGTCTGTGTATTTATTTGATGCACTTTTCCATGCCTCTTGTACTGTTGGGAATGCAGTGCGACAACGTAGGTTATATTCAGTCAGAAAGACTCCCAATTAGTAATAAAATGATATTTATTAAGCATGAAGAAATACTCAATTTAAATGATGTTTCTTCTTATGAAATGTTCAGCTTAATTAGACGTTTGAAATTATTGTAAGTCCTCTAAAATAGTCAAGTCCGGCCACTGTGCCTGCTGAGTGCTGCCTACGTGGAGTCCAGAGCTGGCCTACGATGCCAACGGAGCCTAGGTTTCGGAGAGGACAGACTAACACCGCAACTTGTGCACTCGGCGGTAACTGGAGACTGTACACGACTCGGCGCTCTGAATAGAACTGTCCGCCATAGCCCAATGCTCCGATATTTATCGAGGCGTCGACCGATCATAATCCACACACGTGACTTCCAAGGGGTGGCAGCTGCGGCCCCTGTCGCATCTCGGTACGGTTCTTACTGCTAACCCACACAGCCAATGCGCTACGAACACATCGAGCGAGGCTTGTCGATGTGCTGCGGTACCCTCTGGACTCGTGAGTGCCGTCATCACACATATATTTCAGCGAAATCCAAATTGAGATTCACCGAGATGTCCTTCTACCCGCTTCTCCATTCTTCTGGAAACATCCCGTATTAGTATTTTGCCACCAAAAGTTTTATACTGTCATTTCTGTTAAACCCACACCTGGCAGCAACTGCTATCATTGTATTCGGTGTTATTACGGTGTTTCATGTGTATTAAATGCCAATTAAAAAATATTTGTCATTGGCGGCTCCCCCGATTATTTCAATAATTCTGGCAGTGGCAACTAGATATCGTCGAAGCTCAAGTATCACCCAGGGTCGAGTTTTATTGGTAGGCTGTAGTGCTCATACTTCGGATGGGCGGGTAATTCTAGGTAGCTGAGTATCTCCCTTGCTTGACGCTACACTCTGTAGCTCGCTCCGACAACCAGTAGTCAAGGTCATTCTGGAATTCCACAGTGAGTCAACATTCCTTTCTCCTCAGTTATTTTTGCATTGAAGTTAAAATAAAAATTTCCTCTACAGAGATCAGTTGCAAGTCTTTCGTCACATCAGGTAAGATGTATATTTAAAGTATTTCATATGAGACAGTGGACTGAAGCATGCTCTTTCTTACACTGTTGGACTTTAAAATTGCTGCACCAGGAAGATGAGGTCCTCCAGACGCGAAATTTTACCGACAGGAAGATGATGCTGTAAATGATTAGCTTTTCAGAGCATTCACACAAGCTTGGCGCCTGTGGCGACACCTACAACGGGCTGACATGTTGAAAGTTTCCAACCGATTTCTCATACACAAACAACAGTTGACCGGCGTTGCCTGGTGAAACGTTGTTGTGATGCCTCGTGTAAGGAGGAGAAATGCGTACCAACACGTTTCCGACTTTGATAAAGGTCGGATTGTAGCCTATCGCGATTGTGGTTTATCGTATCGCGACATTGCTGCTCTCGTTGGTCGAGATCCAATGACTATTAGCAGAATATGGAATCGGTGGGTTCAGGAGGCTAATACGGAACGCCGTACTGGATAGGGTAGGCAATGTTATTTCGGTGATCACAAAATCATGCTAAATTTGCCAGGAACTTGACAGTGGGATGCTGCACCCCTTCTGGCCCGGATTCATGTACTGTTTCGGCTGGGAAGGGTGGCATAAAACCGTTGTGTCCTCTCCTGTGGCAAGTTGGCCCACAACCGTTGCAATTGCACATGACTTCTTGGATACTAAAGTGCGCGTCATTTATGTTGGCGGCCGAGTTTAGGTTCGTTCTGCGCATCTGACGTCACAAAACACAGTCAGCCAATGAACAGAGAACGACGTTGCCACATCTCGACTGCAGTGCAGAGCATGGACGAGTGTCTTCAGTTTTAGAAACGTTCAGTCATAAAGTAATAGAACAAAAGCAATGTCTTGATAGCAGACATTCTTTTATAGAAAGTTTGGAAAAAGCATTCTTTATACCAATTGCTTCATATTCTATTAACTAATTAAACCAAACAAGCAACAAGACTCCTAATTCAGGCGGTAGCAAGGAAAGGTGTTTGTATCACTCTCACGAACCGCTTTTTCGCAATAAAGAACAGCGGTAATTGTTTATTTCCTATTGTACTTCGACGAAGCGTGAGCAATTCATAGTCATACCAACAGTGTGTTGTCACTATTTTGCGTCACGTCTTATACGCCTCATGGCATCATGTATACAGGCGAGGTGCGTTAGCGTAATGGTTAAGGTGTTGAGCTGCTGTGCGAAGGGTTATGAATTCAAACCTTGTGCGGTGCTTAATATTTTCATTATTTAAAAACAATATCGAAGTGCCTTACTTCACGAATTATATTCGTTTGAATGCAATTTTTTGAAATTTCTAGTGCTTTGTCTCTTCATTAACCCTTTCGCTGCGCATTCCACATCACTGCACTGCTCGCCTGTGCAGACACATGGTGTTCCCACTGCTTTGGCACACTTATCATTCGATTTCACAAAAACTATTTGGCCCAAAAAATTGGTTTTTACACGTCTTCTTGACTGATACCTTCCCCACATAAATGACTTAATTTTGTTTCGATGTTCAACGCAGTTATTATGCAGCATTAAATGTAGTAAACCATTGCACGAAATTTGAAGAGTTTGCAGAGGTAGAAGTCCATAGCGTATACTTTCCGTATGGTCGATTTTAGTTGCCGTCGTGGTGTTAATGGCAGCGTACGCGGGGGACAACAACAGTGATTGACGGAAAGTCATCGAGTAAAACAGACATGATTTCTGGAGTTTCACAAGCTAGTGTTATAGGCCCTTTTCTTTTCCTTATCTATACAAACGATTTGGGAGACAGTCTGAGGAGCCGTCTTAGGTTGTTTGCAGATGTCGCTGTCGTTTATTGACTAATAAAGTCATCAGAAGATCAAAACAAATTGCAAAACGATTTAGAAAATATATCTGATTGGTGCGAAAATTGGCAGTTGACCTTAAATAAGGAAAAGTGTGAGGTCATCCATGAGAGTGCTAAAAGGAATTCGTTAAACTTTTGCTACACCACAAATCAGTCTAATCTAAAGGCCGTAAATTCAACAAAATACCTAAGTATTACAATTACGAGCAACTTAAATTGGAAGGAACACATAGAAAATGTTGCGGGGAAGGCTAACTACAGATTGCGTTTTATTGGCAGGACACTTAAAAAATGTAACAGATCTGCTGAGGAGACTGCCTACACTACGCTTGTCAGTGCTCTTTTAGAATACTGCTGCGCGGTGTGGGATCCTCACCAGATAGGACTGACGGAGTACATTGAAAAAGTTCAAAGAAGGGCGGGACGTTTTGTATTATCACGAGATATGGGGAAGAGTGTCACAGAAATGATACAGGATTTGGGATGGACATCATTTAAAGAAAGGCGTTTCTCGCTACAACGGAATCTTCTCACGAAATTCCAATCGGCAACTTTCTCCTCCGAATGCGAACATATTTTGTTGACGCCGACCTACATAGGGAGAAACGATCACCACGATAAAATAAGGGAAATCAGAAATCGTACGGAAAGTTAGAGGTTTTCGTTCTTTCCACGCGATCTATGAGATTGAAATAACAGAGAACTGTGAAGGTGGTTCGATGAACCCTCTGCCAGGCACTTAAATGTGATTTGCAGAGTATCGATGTAGATGTAGATGTAGATGTAGATGTAGATGTAGATCCAAACGGCCTCGTATCACTAGCAGTCGAGATGACAGGCATCTTATCCACATGGCTGTAACGGATCGTGCAGCCACGTCTCGATCCCTGAGTCAACAGATGGGGACGTTTTCAAGACAAAAACCACCGGCACGAACAGTTTGACGACGTTTGCAGCAGCATGAACTATCAGCTCGGAGACCATGGCTGCGATTACCCTTGACGCTGCATCACATACAGGAGCGCCTGTGATCGTGTACTCAACGACGAACCTAGGTGCACGAATGGCAAAACGTCATGTTTTCGAATGAAACCAGGTTCTGTTTACAGCATTATGACGGTTGCATTCGTGTGCGGTGACATCGCGGTGGAAACGTGTATTCGTCATCGCCATACTGGAGTATCACCAGGCGTGTTGGTGTGGGGTGCCATTGGTTACACGTCTCGCTCACCTCTTGTTCGCACTGACGGCACTTTGAACAGTGGACGTTAAATTTCAGATGTGTTACCACCCGTGGCTCTGCCCTTCATTCGATCCCTGCGAAACCCTACGCTTCAGCAGGATAATGCGCTACCGCAGTTCCTGTACGGGCCTTTCTGGATACAAAAAATGTTCGACTGCTGCCCTGGCCAGCACATTCTCCAGATCTCTCACTAACTGAAAACGTCTGGTCAATTGTGGCCGAGCAACTGGCTCGTCACAATACGCCAGTCACTACTCTTGATGAACTAGGGTATCGTGTTGAAGCTGCAAGGCCAACTATACCTGTACACGCCATGCAAGCTCTGTTTGACTCAATGCCCAGGCGTATCAAGGTCTAGAGGTGGTTGTTCTGGGTACTGATTTCTCAGGATCTATATACCGAAATTGCTTGAAAATGTAATCACATGTCAATTGTAGTATAACGTATTTGTCCAATGAATAACCGTTTATCATCTGCATTTCTTCTTGGTGTAGCAATGTTAATGGCCAGTAGTGTATCTAATTGATATCAGTTTTGTCCACCGCTTACTTTAAGGTAAGGTTGTGCCTAAATAGAAGTAAGAGATGATCCTTAATAGCGGGAAGTTACAGGTTCCAGCATTTCGGGTACCCGAAGTTTAGTGTCGGCTAATTTTTTGTTTTTTAAAGAAGAAAAAAGAGAGGGAGAGAAATATCCTGAATTTCATTCTATGTGCCACCTTTCCAGTGTTTGAGGGATGTTGGGCCATTGATGGGTTGCGATTATTACAGAATCGCAAGGGAAGTGACTGCAAATGGCTTCCAAAAGTAAGGGATCCATCCTTGTGACTCACTGATTTTTTCAACTTCTCAGATCTTCAGCATATGCTGATAAGATCTGGGAAGCTGCAGCATGGTCATATTCAATTGCAGTTAGTTGAAATCAACTCACCTCCTCTTCTTGACCCTCAAACCCAACACAAAGAGCAAGTAAAGCAGCAGTAATGATGCCATCCCCTTTTAAAAAGGCTTTGGAGTAGTCTCTGGATAAATTTAAAAAGCAAGTAAGTACCAAGACAACAGGAAAGACATCACGTTCAACAAAAGCTAGTCCAGGAGCTTCGTGTCATGCATCTGGTAGACAGTCAACATCCGGCGCTGACAAAAGTAAGCTCATCGTATGATAGAACGAGAGTCACGAAGCAGGAGGATCATGGTGTGGGGAGACTCCGATTCAAGCCTTGATAAAACCACGTTGAAAGATTCATCATCAAAATATGGAGAGGACGACGACTGCACTTACTGAAACCGACTGTGGTCTAATGATGCTTCTACAGAGACGTGAATTAAGGACATCGGCTGTATTCGCTGGTCTTATGAACATCGTGCAGGTGTCAACGATGACGATATAACTCGAAAATCTGAAATGAGGAACCATTAAAAATTACGCGTTTATATTCTTTGTCCAGCTATTACAGAATGAGAAAATATTTGGAAGACTTATTTGAAGAGTTTTATTTAAATATTCCCTGATATTAACACAGCACTTTTTCCATCACTTAAAGACTACTAATTTACTGATAACCTTCAATTTAAGACTGGTACCCAATGACAGGGCACTTTCCCCTACTCCTTTGTCAGGTCAGCAGTATAGAAGAATACGTCAGCACTTACCATCCTGTTCATCGCCAACCAATTGGCTGTTTAAAGGACGCCGAAGGCGCTGCCCTGTCATTTTGTTGTTGTGTCATTCTATTGATCATTTTTGTTCGTTTATTTGGAAGGTGCTTACACAAGTCAGCTTAAGTTGCAACCTGTGTCAGTATAAGTACCTAAGCCCTCTCTGACGGCATTAGCTCCACAGTGAAGTCGATTCCACATTAAATTCTGTAGCTATCAACGTAGGTGATGTGGTTGTCGACAATTTCGGAACGGGAAGTCTACTCCGACCGATGGGTGGGTAAACACTTTAACTGCACAGCTCGCCTTTACTACATCGACTCTTATTTGTCCTCGTTTGATTTAGCGCTTATCTTCACAAATAACTCTGCATTAGGGGACACTCGAACCTACGAAATGCTCTAGCCCAAGGAGCACATGACAATGACTAACCATGATATTTATCTTCTGTTCAGATTTAGTAATTTTTCAGATTGGAAGATGTACATTATTGTCGTACTTCCTCGATAATTTTGTCATTTTCTGATTTTCACTGTTCTATATCAATTTTTTTTGTCACGTTCTCATCTCTTCCATCTGCAAATGTTTGGAGCAGGAATTCTGTAGAATATTGGATTTAATTTTATTTTTCTGTTTAGTCATTTGTAATCAGCAGCATGTTATCTTTCCATTATACTAATTCATGGGGTAGCAACCTGCATAAAATGATAATACCGAGGCTTTGCTGTAAGTCAATGGAAGTTTCCTTTTCTTTCTTTCTTTCTCTGGGAGGCTACAGAGAATTCGTTTCGCTTTCTTTTCAAACTTAGTCGGCGGGGTCAAGTGTGGACGGAGTAGCCGAACTTTCCCGCCGTCTTTAAATCTTGTCGGCCGATTGATTCTATAGTTTGCCGCGTAAAATGTTCGAGATCATTCTCGAAGCGTCCCTGTTCTGAAAGTACTGCACTCAATGAACGTCTGCGCTCTTGCAGCCGCTCTTAATGGCTTAGTGCCACCACTCTTTCGGTGGTGATTGGAGCTTGGTCAGTTAGGTCGCGGCGGGAGGGTGGGAAGATAGCAAATAATTAAGTGGGCACTCTGATTTGGATATCAGGTGAGCATGGGCTCTCCGCTGAAACGTGGGATGTAAGCTTTAAGTCGGAGTATGTCTTTTGCGTTAGGAGGAATTTAAGCCTGTTGGTATCAACAACTCCAGGTGTAATGAGTGACTACATTTACATTTAAATTGCCATATTCTTGTCAGATTATCTTATTTCAAGAAAATTTAGTGTCATGAATTCAGTATGTCTTGTCTCGATGTTCCTCGTGGTTAAATGTGAAACGATCCTGCCCTCTAAGATCATTAAATTCAGCTAAATATGTGGAGCAACGATTTACACTCCTGGAAATGGAAAAAAGAACACATTGACACCGGTGTGTCAGACCCACCATACTTGCTCCGAACACTGCGAGAGGGCTGTACAAAGCAATGATCACACGCACGGCACAGCGGACACACCAGGAACCGCGGTGTTGGCCGTCGAATGGCGCTAGCTGCGCAGCATTTGTGCACCGCCGCCGTCAGTGTCAGCCAGTTTGCCGTGGCTTACGGAGCTCCATCGCAGTCTTTAACACTGGTAGCATGCCGCGACAGCGTGGATGTGAACCGTATGTGCATTTGACGGACTTTGAGCGAGGGAGTATAGTGGGCATGCGGGTGGCCGGGTGGACGTACCGCCGAATTGCTCAACACGTGGGGCGTGAGGTCTCCACAGTACATCGATGTTGTCGCCAGTGGTCGGCGGAAGGTGCACGTGCCCGTCGACCTGGGACCGGACCGCAGCGACGCACGGATGCACGCCAAGACCGTAGGATCCTACGCAGTGCCGTAGGGGACCGCACCGCCACTTCCCAGCAAATTAGGAACACTGTTGCTCCTGGGGTATCGGCGAGGACCATTCGCAACCGTCTCCATGAAGCTGGGCTACGGTCCCGCACACCGTTAGGCCGTCTTCCGCTCACGCCCCAACATCGTGCAGCCCGCCTCCAGTGGTGTCGCGACAGGCGTGAATGGAGGGACGAATGGTGACGTGTCGTCTTCAGCGATGAGAGTCGCTTCTGCCTTGGTGCCAATGATGGTCGTATGCGTGTCTGTCGTCGTGCAGGTGAGCGCCACAATCAGGACTGCATACGACCGAGGCACACAGGGCCAACATCCGGCATCATGGTGTGGGGATCGATCTCCTACACTGGCCGTACACCACTGGTGATCGTCGAGGGGACACTGAATAGTGCACGGTACATCCAAATCGTCATCGAACCCATCGTTCTACCATTCCTAGACCGGCAAGGGAACTTGCTGTTCCAACAGGACAATGAACGTCCGCATGTATCCCGTGCCACCCAACGTGCTCTAGAAGGTGTAAGTCAACTACCCTGGCCAGCAAGATCTCCGGATCTGTCCCCCATTGAGCATGTTTGGGACTGGATGAAGCGTCGTCTCACGCGGTCTGCACGTCCAGCACGAACGCTGGTCCAACTGAGGCGCCAGGTGGAAACTGCATGGCAAGCCGTTCCACAGGACTACATCCAGCATCTCTACGATCGTCTCCATGGGAGAATAGCAGCCTGCATTGTTGCGAAAGGTGGATATACACTGTACTAGTGCCGACATTGTGCATGCTCTGTTGCCTGTGTCTATGTGCCTGTGGTTCTGTCAGTGTGATCATGTGATGTATCTGACCCCAGGAATGTGTCAATAAAGTTTCCCCTTCCTGGGACAATGAATTCACGGTGTTCTTATTTCAATTTCCAGGAGTGTAGTTTCATCACAGTCCTCTGCATCTGATTATGTTCCTCAGTTCTCACTATGATACGGAATGGCTCGTGGTCAGCCACCAGTGCTGTTTAGTTAGCGGAAACTTCAAACTGAGAGACATCGGGCCCACCGATCTAACGAGTTACATCATTTAATATTAAAGGAATCCTTCTGGAATTTGTACGGTTGACGTAACTCAGAGTCTTTCTGTCCTGCATTTCGCTGTTCAGTAAATTATTCACGAACGCTACAGTATTTGCCGCGAGGGATTAGCCGAGCATTATAAGGTCATGCAGTCATGGACTGTGCGGCTGGTCCCGGCGGAGGTTCGAGTCCTCCCTCGGGCATGTGTGTGTGTGTTTGTCCTTAGGATAATTTACGTTAATTAGTGTGTAAGCTTAGGGACTGACGACCTTAGCAGTTAAGTCCCATAAGGTTTTGCACACATTTGAACATTTTTGCTACAGTCTTTGTCAGTCAAGACAGTTGCGAATCCCATTACTTTTGTCGAGAAAATATTTTGAATCAGTGGCTTCCTCAGAATGGATGCAGAACTAAAGCAAATGAGTTCGCCATTACATACTCGTCCTGCATTTCAGCGTTTGTGCTGCTTTTACTTTATTTGGTCAGATTTATCAGAACTGAAAATCTTAAATCTTTCATAATCTGATGAGAACCCGGTTTGACGTGCAGCGAACAAATAATTGATATGGTGACGAAAACTCAGCATTCCTACGGTTTTCATTTAGTTATAGTATAGTTAAGACAAATACGCGTACCCATTACAGTATGTTATTGAACATCTCGATCAACATTTTATTGCATACTTTGGTATCGTTACCTGATGACACGTTCAGGTACCGTTAATATGCACGATTTAGTTGAGTGTACCAAATAGGATTGAGATAATAGAACTAAGGCTTCCGTTCCCAGTGTTTACTTCTGTTAAGACTTTAGGGCTGAGAGACCGTTTCGATATATAAAAATCTTTAAAAGATGTTTTGTCCCCTACTTTCGACAGCCATATTCAGAGATAAATCTTGTAAGTGACGTAACTGTGCAAATGAATAAATTGATAGGGATCACTAAAACAAGAATCCTCGCACTGAAACATCAAAGAATAAAAAGTAAAACTTATTACCTATACATTGCCGCGTGGGATTGGCCGAGCGGTCTAGGGCGCTACAGTCATGGATTGTGCGGCTAGTCCCGGCAAAGGTTCGAGTCCTCCCTCGGGCATGGGTGTGTGTGTTTGTCCTTACGATAAATTAGGTTATGTAGTGTGTACGCTTAGGGACTGATGACCTTAGCAGTTAAGTCCCATAAGATTTCACAAACATTTACTTGTACGTTACTGCACGCATCTCTCATATGCGGCTAAGTCGGTCTCTAACAAAGCAGGCCGGTGTGGCCGAGCAGTTCCAGGCGCTTCAGTCTGAAACCGAGCGACCACTACGGTCGCAGGTTCAAATCCTGCCTCAGGCATGGATGTGTGTGATGTTCTTAAGTTAGTTAGGTTTAAGTAGTTCTAAGTTCTAGGGGACTGATGACCTCAGATGTTAAGTCCCGTAGTGCTACGAGCCATTTGACCCATTTCTCTAACCAACGCTGATTCAAGTCACAGTGCCATATTTTCTAACCTCTTCGATCATTATGCAGATTAACGAAGTGAGACATTACGACTGCTAAAATATATTGGAAAATAAGTAAATTTCCTCACAATCATCATAAACATCACTAAAACGCTTGTCGTATGCTTACTACGCTGACACTGTAAATAGAATACGTTAGCCAGTCATCACACTGAAATCACTTTGCATCATACTGTATTAATAAGCAATGTCCTATGATAGAAGTCATACTATTACTAGGGGAGTACGTCGTCACTCCATACTTCCGCACTCAAGAATTGTGTAGTTAATGACTATAGTGTTTCAAACCAAAATCAAACCACACGCGGTGACTAAGCAGAGTTGGTTACCTCAAATACTTCAAGAACCCTTTAATATAAAGTAATTCTGTTTTACCCCGAATTAATGTACATCCTCTTTTCATAGATTTACTATTACACAGACCATGTTTGTCGAATGGAATTGTGATATTTTCGGCTACTGGTATCGTAATAGTAAGAGAGATAATTCAAGAGCATTCGAGTTCTAGTTTCTGGGTAGGTATAATATTTACAACGTACGAGTTATCTGTTTCGAACATGAAATACGCGGAAATTTGTGTTGTTACACGGAGTTCTTGTGTCATGCTGACGTAGCGCGCCCGCTTGACGCAACTCATCGAGTCTGCTTACAAAACCGGAATAACCCACATTAATAACATAACGCTTTCACGACTGAACCGCTGAACAAATTTTGATACAATTTCATCTGGAGATAGCTTTAACACTGAGGAAACAACTTTAGATAGTGTGTAGTACAACATATTTATTTATTCGAAGAATATAAAGTGAAATGTGAGAAAATAGTTTCTCTTTGAGAAAGCTGTTTACTCTTTGACTTTTGAACTTTATCTTATTCGTGAAAATGTTATTGTTTGATGTGTTCTACATAATAATCATTCTACATAAAATAATTGGACGATGTGGCAACAAACGACTATTCACGTTGGGTTGTAGAAAGTGTGAAACTCTCAGATTACCATCAAACTTTCGGAAAAACATCATCCACAGAATTCCGGAGATTCTAAGAGCTAACAAGTGCGAGAATGATTGCAAAGTCAGCTTAACAGTTCACGCATCCAAGTTTCTGAGAAGATTAACATACAGAAGAATGGAAAAGAAAAGTGAAGATCTGTTAGATGACGATCAGCTTGGCCTTACAAAAGATAAAGTCACCAGACCGGCAACTCTCAAATTTCACGTGATAATAGAAGCAAGACTGAAGAAAAGTCATGACACGTTCACAGAATTTGTCACCCTGGAAAAAGCATTCGACGATGTCACATGGTGCAAGATGTTCGAAATTCTGAGAGAAAAATAGGGGTAAGCTACAAGGAAAAATGGGTAATACATAACATGTTCAGGAACCAGGAGGAAACAGTAAGAGTGGAACACCAAGAACGAAGTGCTCAATTAAAAAGTGTGTAAGTCAGGGATGTTATCTTTCACCCTTACTGTTCAATATACACATCGAAGAACCAATGATGGGAATAAAAAGAACGCTGAAGAGTGGGATTAAAATTCAAAACGATAGGATACGCTGATGACATTGCTATCGTTAGTGAAAGTGAAGGAGAATTATGATCTGTTCATTTGAATGAGTGCAGAATATTTAATGAGAGTAAATCGAAGAAAAACGATAGTAATGAGAAGTAGCAGAAGTGGGAATACCGATAAAATTGACGTCAGAATTTGTCATAACAAAATAGATGAAGTGAACGAATTCTACTGCATAAGCAGCAAAATAATCGGCGACGGACAGAGCAATGAGGATACCAGTAGTGGACTATCACTGGCAAAAAGGGCATTCCTGGCCAAGAGAAGTCTACTAGTTTCAATCATAGGCCTCAATTTGAGGAGGAAGTTTCTCAGGATGTACGTTTGCAGCACAGCGTTGTATTGTTGTGAAACGTGGACGGTGGGAAAAACTGAACAGAAAAGAATCGAAGCATTCGAGATGTGGTGCTACAGAAGAATGTTGAAAATCAGGTGGACTGATAAGGTAAGGAATGAGGAGGTTCTCTGGAGAATCAGTAAGGGAAGAAATATATGGATAACACTGGCAAGAAGAATGACAGAATGATAGGACATCTGTTAAGACATCAGGGGATAACTTCCATGATACTAGAGGGACGTGGAGAGTAAAAACTGTAGGTGAAAACAGAGACAGGAGTACATCCAGAAGATAACTGAAGACGTACGTTGCAGGTGCTACTCTGAGACGAAAAGGTTGGCACAGGCGAGGAATTCGTGGTGGGTCGCTTCAAACCAATCAGAAGACAGATGAAAAGAAATCTTATTTACCTGAATGCACTGGCTAGAATTCCAAGTACAGGCAGAAAGATATTATGCAGGATCTCAACCAGTTACTCCTGCAGAAACCCCTTCTACAGCTTCATTAAGATAATTATCTTGTTACTGAATCGTAGCTCGTCAGATGAGACTTACCTAGCGGCTTCTTCAAAGTATAGTAGTGGGTTTCCAGAACCATAGCGTTTCAAGTTCTAGAAGTAGTCTGGACTATTTATTTGTAGGATTACGAAATTTAAGAAAAATAAAAAAGTAAAAACGTTCAGCTGACAATTAAAACGTAAACTAGTGTCCTAACCGTAAATCAGCTTCTTTATTAGATGAAATGATTATCGGAAACTTGCTGTATAAGACTAATTCTTAGATACAAATGCAATATTACACCAGACAGGGAGCATGTTCACGGCCCTACTTCACAGCGAAATCTGTACAGTGAATGTGTCATGGAGTCTAGCTTTACAGTCTTTATTTTATCTACCTTGCTGACTAAGACATTTACAAAAGGCTGTAGCGGGAAGTCTTTCTTCCTCAACTTAAGGACTTTACATGCTTTAACTTGTATAAAAAGGATAGAATAAAACGGGAAATATACTTAACAATTTATTTACACAGCCGCAAGAAAGATATTTGTGCCTCTGGAGAATTTTAATCTTAAAATACGACGAACAAATTACACACTGGCACAACTTTGAAACATAGAGAGGTCTCGATGGCACAATTCTTTATTAAGCGTTACGTGTTTCAAAATTTCGTCATCAGATTCAAGATAAAAATCGAACTTTAGCACAAAGCTCCCGAAAGTGAGCACATAAACTGAATACAATACAAATCTCATCTCATTTAGGCATATCTGACAGTACCAGTGACAGTGACAGTGCGCTGGTTCTATTCGATTGACGACGGCACTTTCGTGAGCTTTGTGTTAAAGTTTGACTTTTAGCTTCAGACTTATGCTGAAATTTTGAAACGCGTAACGCTTAATAAAGAACTGTGCGATCAAGACCTTTCTATATTTCAAAGTTGTGTCAAATCTGAATGGTCGTCTGCCCTACTACGGAAGTATTTCTGCATCAAGTAATGGAAACTACATCCTCTCTATCTCCTTTGATTAAACAAAACAGTATTTTACGTTAGTCTACTTCTCTAATTTTAAGGTCTCTCTAGAAAGAGAATCTTGACTACAGTGTTTTCCACTGTAGGCAGAACGCTATTACACCACAGGGGCCAGCGACGACTGAATATCCGTCTTTCAGCGGTCATAAAACCACTAGTAATTGTGAAACCACACTGTGTTATAGGTGTCTAAGTGATGAAGTGATATGCTACTAAGATGGTGGACTCGTAATGCATACTGTGGAGAGAGAGAGACGGATGATACTTTGGGGTACACCAGTATTCAATTTGTGTTTGTTTCACACTAAGTTCACTATCTGTTCTCTTACAATGTAGTTGTGGTGCACTCCATATGGGGAGAATATTTTATGTTAATACACATAAAAAATCTGTCAGCTGTAAGTTCACTTCCATTTTACAGGCTATCGGTTTCGATGATATAATACGTCATCATGCCCTCTCTCCTAGACAGTGACTGAATTTAACATTGAGAAAATGTGTGTACGTCGCATTAAAAATAAAATAAAAAAAGAAAAACATTCTTCGCCCCAGCTTATGTGCACACTACTTCAACACACGTCACCAGATAGAACACATGTTGTCGAAATTGTGTTCTAGCTGTTGACGTGTTTTAAAGTCGTGCGTACATGAGCTGGTACGAAGACTTACTTCTCGTATATTTTGTAGGTACTCTTTGCCGTTGTTAAATTCAGGCTTTCGATAGAACAGAGAGCCTACAATGGCGTATTATATCGTCGAAACTTGTAGCCTATAACATAAATTGGAGGTGAAAGTACACCTAACGGCTTTTTTATGTATACTACGTACATATCGCCTGCTGACCCGCCATCCAACATAGTTTGTCCTGACTCCCTCTCAATATTTGTATGTTCGTAAAACAGCTGCATTGTTTGTTAACATAATTAGTATTGTGTTAGCCTGATGTCACGAATAAAAATCATCATAACGTCCAAATAGCCTGACCATGCCTGTCCAAAGCATGCAAATTAACGGTAAATATACTACACGCAAACTCAAGTACACAATACTGGCAGATACGGCAGAATTCCTCCCCCTTTACTAGCACATTGCTATATACTGCATGTGGCAACCGACTTCTCCAACGCACCTGCGCTTATATAATAAAATGAAATCCGGAGCAAGTTTGTCTTCCAATTATCAGTTACTAACGTTCTTCTTGCCTTCGCGACATACACCACCTGGCAAAAAGTGAAGTATCCAGGAGATGGCCCGGAAACGAAATTAAACCGTAGTTTGAGAGAAAATATGATGTTACTTCATTGGTTACAAAATCTAGTCTAGACGTTGCACTCTCTCTGGCCTAGATGCATACATTGATTTGTTTGTGGATCAAGTACAGTGGGGCAACAAAAGTTTTGAGATGCCTCCTAATACCGTGTGGGTCCTCCTTCTGCCCAGTGTACTACACCAACTCGATGTGGCATGGACTTAACAAGTCTTCGGAAGCCCTTGCAGAGGTAATTAGCCATGGTGCCTCTATACACGTCCATAACTGCTGAAGTAATGCCGGAGTAGAATTTTGTGTACGATCTGACCTCACAATTATGTTCCACAAATGTTTGGTGAGATTCGTGTCGAACAATCTGGGTGGCTAAAATATTCGATCTAACCGTCCAGAATGTTCTTCAAACCAAACGAGACCAATTGTGGCTCCGGTACATGGAGCATTGTCATCCTGAAAACTTCGTTGTTTGGTAATTACAGTCCATGAATGGCTGCAAAAGGTGTCCAATTAGCCGAACATAGCCTTACCCAGTCAATGATTGGTTCAGTTGGACCAGAGGACTCGTCCATTCCATGCAAAAGCAGCCATTATGGAACCACTACCAGCTTGCAGTACCTTGGGGCATTGGTTTCGTGGAGTCTGTGCCACGCTCGACCATACGATCAACTCTTACCAAATGAAATCGGTACTCATCAGACCAGGGCACGATTTTCCAGTCGTCTAGGGTCCCACAGCTATGGTCATGAGCCCAGGAGAGGCACTGCAGTCGACGTCGTCATGTTAGGAAGAGGCACTCGCGTCGGTCATCTGTTGCCATAGCCCATTGAAGCCACATTTCGTCGCACTGTTCCAGCGGATATGTTTGTCGTGCGTCCCACACTGATTTCTGTGGTTATTCCACGGCAGTATTGTCTGCTTGTCTGTTAGCACTGACAGCTCTACGTAACCGGCCGATGTGGCCGAGCGGTTCAAGACGCTTCAGCCTGGAACCACGCTGCTGCTATGGTCACAGGTTCGAATCCTGCCTCGAGCATGGATGTGTGTGATGTTCTGAGGCTAGTTCGGTTTAAGTAGTTCTACGTCTAGGGGACTGATGGCCTCAGATGTTAAGTCCCATAGTGTTTGGAGCCATATGAACCATTTTGAAGCTCTACTCAAATGCTGCTGCTCTCGGTCGTTAAGTGAAGACTTTTGGCCACTCCATTGTCAATGGTGAGAAATGTCGTATTCTCTTCACATTCTTGACACTGTGGATCTCGGAATACTGAATTCCCTTTTTCCAGTTACTGAAATGGATTGTCCCGCATGTCTATCTCGAAGCACTAAGCTTTCAGAGTCTGTTAAATCCTGTCGTGTGACTACAATCACTTTGGAAAACTTTTCACATGATTCACCTGAATACAAATGACAGGTGCACCAATGCACTGTCCGTTTAGTCGTTGTGCACGTGACACTACCGCCGTCTGTATATGTGCATATCGGTATCCCCTGACTTTTGTTACCTGAGTGTATATGCCCTGCTGAAGCAAGCTGACCCATAACTGTTGTACATGGTCCTCCGCATCCTTGATACGCATTGCGACGAAGTTGACGTCACGGCCGGTCCCACACATGTTCTATCAGTAACACATCTGGGGATCTTGTTGGCCGTAGGAATACGTCAGCAACAAGCAGAGACATGTGCCGTGTATGAGCGAGCATAGTCTTGTTGAAAAATGGCATCAAGATACCGTCAGATGAGAAGCAGCGCATGAGGGCTCAGGCTATCTTAGCCTTACATTTCTGCCGTCAAAGTTGCCTCAGTCGACTAGCCGTGTCTGAAGTCATGCCTGATAGTTCTCCTCATCATGTCACAAGGAATAAAATCGCTGTGCCTCTCCAAAATATTGGAATAATGGTACGTCTCTCCAGGTTTACACAATACTGGCCGATGGGGTCACTCGAAGTAGTGCAGAACCGCGGTTCGTAGCATAACACAACTCGCCGTTCAACAGGAATCTCCGCTCACAGCACAATTCCAAACGCAGCAGTTTGTTTTGTAAAGCGAATGACAGCTTGTGGATCGGACATAATTCCCTAGTGCGGCTACTGCTGGTGGTCGATCAATGGTTTTTGATGACACACACTATTACAGGGAGTCCTTTACTAAGTAAAGGTGTTAGGCTGTGCTCAGTGCACCGTAAGACGATCCTTCCTTGCCGTAGCCGACCGCAACGCTGACGTCAGCCACGCCTGTCTTCATGTTCCTATGCGGACCAACATGAGACCACTGTTATATCTGACTGACTCCCCCACGAATCTGAATAATCGGAAAACTGCAAGACACGATCAGTTGGCCATATTGGGATCCACAATGACAGCACTTTCAAACTCTGTCAGATGCTGACGACACTGTCTCATACGAGTACGCTACATCTCCGTGTCCTTCACAGTGACAACTCATCTGACGCTGTACATGCCTCTTACATAGCCTATCAGCCTGGTGACAACTCGAAAGCTCTTCTGTGGCTGTTCTACTTATCACAACAAATTTTTTTTTTTTTTTTTTTTTTGTCATCAGTCTACTGACTAGGTTGATGCGGCCCGCAACGAATTCCTTTCCTGTGCTAACCTCTTTATCTCAGAGTAGCACTTGCAACCTACGTCCTCAATTATTTGCGTGACGTATTCCAATCTCTGTCCTCCTCTACAGTTTTTGCCCTCTGCAGCTCCCTCTAGTACCATGGAGGTCATTCCCTCATGTCTTAGCAGATGTCCAATCATCCTGTCACATCTCCTTATCAGTGTTTTCCACATATTCCTTTCCTCTCCGATTCTGCGTAGAACCTCCTCATTCCTTACCTTATCAGTCCACCTAATTTTCAACATTCATCTATAGCACCACATCTCAAATGCTTCGATTCCCTTCTGTTCCGGTTTTCCCACAGTCCATGTTTCACTACCATACAATGCTGTTCTCCAGACGTACATCCCCAGAAATTTCTTCCTCAAATTAAGGCCGGTATTTGATATTAGTAGTCCTCTCTTGCCCAGAAATGCCTTTTTTGCCATAGCGAGTCTGCTTTTGAAGTCCTCCTTGCTCCGTCCGTCATTGGTTATTTTACTGCCTAGGTAGCAGAATACCTTAACTTCATTGACTTCGTGACCGTCAATCCTGATCTTAAGTTTCTCGCTGTTCTCATTTCTACTACTTCTCATTACCTTCGTCTTTCTCCGATTTACTCTCAAACCATACTGTGTACTCATTAGACTCTTCATTCCGTTCAGCAGATCATTTAACTCTTCATCACTTTCACTCAGGATAGCAATGTCATCAGCGATTCGTATGATTGATATCCTTTCACCTTGTATTTTAATTCCACTCCTGAACCTTTCTTTTATTTCCATCATTGCTTCCTCGAAGTACAGATTGAAGAGTAGGGGCGAAAGGCAACTAGCCTTGTCTTACACCCTTCTTAATACGAGCACTTCGTTCTTTATCGTCCACTCTTATTATTCCCTCTTGGTTGTTGTACATGTTGTATATGACCCGTCTCTCCCTATAGCTTACACTACTTTTTTCAGAATCTCGAACAGCTTGCACCATTTTATATTGTCGAACGCTTTTTCCAGGTCGACAAATCCTATGAAAGTGTCTTGATTTTTCTTTAGCCTTGCTTCCATTATTAGCCGTAACGTCAGAATTGCCTCTCTCGTCCCTTTACTTTTCCTAAAGCCAAACTGATCGTCACCGAGCGCATTCTCAATTTTCTTTTCCATTCTTCTGTACACTATTCTTGTAAGCAGCTTCGATGCATGAGCTGTTAAGCTGATTGTGCGATAATTCGAGCACTTGCCAGCTCTTGCCGTCTTCGGAATTGTGTGGATGATGCTTTTCCGAAAGTCAGATGGTATATCGCCAGACTCATATATTCTACACACCAACGTGAATAGTCGTTTTGTTGCCACTTCCCCCAATGACTAAAATTCTGATGGAATGTTATCTATCCCTTCTGCCTTATTTGACCGCAAGTCCTCCAAAGCTCTTTTAAATTCCGATTCTAATACTGGATCCCCTATCTCTTCTAAATCGACTCCTGTTTCTACTTCTATCACATCAGATAAATCTTCACCGTCATAGAGGCTTTCAACGTATTCTTTCCACCTATCTGCTCTGCATTTAACAGTGGAATTCCCGTTGCACTCGTAACGTTACCACCGTTGCTTTTAATGTCACCAAAGTTTGTTTTGACTTTCCTGTATGCTGAGTCTGTCCTTTCGACAATCATATCTTTCTCGATGTCTTCACATTTTTCCTGCAGCCATTTCGTCTTAGCTTCCCTGCACTTCCTATTTATTTTATTCCTCAGCGACTTGTATTTCTGTATTCCTGATTTTCCCGGAACATGTTTGTACTTCCTCCTTTCGTCAATCAACTGAAGTATTTCTTCTGTTACCCATGGTTTCTTCGCAGCCACCTTCTTTGTACCTATGTTTTCCTTCCCAACTTCTGTGATGGCCCTTTTTAGAGATGTCCATTCCTTTTCCACTGTACTGCCTATTGCGCTATTCCTTATTGCTGTATCTATAGCGTTAGAGAACTTCAAACGTATCTCGTCATTCCTTAGTACTTCCGTATCCCACTTCTTTGCGTATTGATTCTTCCTGACTAATGTCTTGAACTTCAGCCTACTCTTCATCACTACTTTATTGTGATCTGAGTCTATATCTGCTCCTGGGTACGCCTTACAATCCAGTATCTGATTTCGGAATCTCTGTCTGACCATGATGTAATCTAATTGAAATCTTCCCGTATCTCCCGGCCTTTTCCAAGTATACCTCCTCCTCTTGTGATTGTTGGACAGGGTATTCGGTATTATTAGCTGAAACTTGTTACAGAACTCAATTAGTCTTTCTCCTCTCTCATTCCTTGTCCCAAGCCCATATTCTCCTGTAACCTTTTGTTCTACTTCTTCCTCTACAACTGCA